>NW_024500062.1:111594-140053 GCF_017590055.1 Onychostruthus taczanowskii
GATTAAAAAAAAAAAAAAAAAAAAAAAAAAAAAAAAAAAAAGCAAACAAACATTTTCCTAGAGGTTAACACCAGAGACTCAAGAATAAAATATTGCTTTTCTACTTCAGATATTTCAGTTCAAACAGTCAGGCTTAGGCTTTTCTGAGTGAGGTCACCCTTTCATCTATGGTGTAACCAGAGCATAAAGATAACTCACCAGGAACATGAGCAAATATTCAGAAGAATTGCCAAGAGGGACAAGGAGAACATTGTGGAAAGAGCATTTCTATCCTAACTTACAGTGCTGATTTTGGAATAGAAAGCTGTAAAAGTTTGAGGTTCAGCATGGGCTGATGCTTTATTCTGGACATAGGTACCCACTCAATTCTGCAAAAGAAAAGAGCACAAAGTAGTTTGGAAATTGCAGTGTAGGTAGGAGTCAAATTGTAAATGGAAAGGGATAGTTTTCTCCCTTTTTATTGCAAGCAGCTTGTTTTATCCTAGCAGTTTGTATTTGGACTACATTTCCAGACACATAAAATGTATGTGGGAATATGGCAACTGAAGACGTGGTCCTTTTTAAAACTCTTCTCTTTTAAAATGGTATTTCAAAGTGAAAATGAACACTGATTGAGGTAGAAAGTATTTCTGCAGCTCACATCTGACATCGCACGGGGTATTACAACACTTATTAGCTTTACTTAACTGTTAATGAAAAAGTGCCATCAACAGCTGCCATCACTCCCATTACAGACTGCAATAAACAATAGCCCATTTGGCTAATAGCCCTCATTCTCCTGCTCTAGAGCTAGGGATATAGCTAGGAAGTCTGCAAAGAATTAGTAAAATTGAGAGACAAGAAAAGATGGCTAGAACTCTGTGATTGATTTTACTTTGTTGGAATTGTGTTTTGCCCAGCCTTGAAAACCATCTAAAAAAAGAGTGTGTATGTATGTGTATATATATATGTATATAAATAAACTGTGGGGACATTAAAATTACTCCAGTTTTAATTTTCACTGAAGTCTTTTCTATTGCCACAGTGGGAGAAGGGATAGTCTACCAGCCAATTATAAAAAAATCAACTCTAATTTATAAAACTAAGGATTTGTAATTGGGTATGTATTCCATTTCAGACTCTAGAATTCTGCCTTTTTCAGACTTCAGAATTTTTTTGCCTTCTGATTTTCATAACTCAGCTTTCTTTTACCCCACTTTTAATTAAGTAATGAAATAGTCTCTTCAGTGTCTCTGAGGTTTTTTGACTCAGAAGACCTCTGCTTCTCTTTAAGCATCTCAGTGAAGTTACCAGTGTCTCAGGGTTCGCCAAAATTTCTGCTGGAAATTTGGCTGATCAATATCAGTTTGGCCAGTCTTATTTTCAGACAGAAGAAACCAAAATTTTTTAAAATGTCTTCAAACATCTGCTTGTAGCTGCTTCTTGTAATCCTGAAGTTGAGTTCTTTGTTATCCACACTTAGAAGAGTAACATAGGTGGATCACGTAATTCCAATCAGTTAGCTATATTTCGAATTAAAAATTTTCACTTTCATTTCCTTTGTTCTTTGCCCCGTACAAGGAGATTGGAGTGAGCAGATGAACAATTTTTTTTGGGCATATGAGACTGGAAAGACCAATACTAGAATACTGTAGTAAAATCTGTTATATAAGTTTAAAAAAAAGATACTTGAAATTAAAAAAAGAGGTATAAAGGAGACAGAAAAGTTTTCAGTTGGCCAGGGAAAATGTGTTACCCTGGGAAAATGAAGATCAGCTTTCTTAGAACAAGGAAGTCCAGGTAAAGGGACAAATATCAAAAACTCATTTGAAAAAGTATACAGAAATTATTTTCCTGGGATAAATTAGAAGCTAGAAAAACTCTAGAGTAAATGGACAAACATTAAAATTTTATGCAGTTAGGTATAAATACACCTTATTTTCAGTCTTTCCTCTTACCAGCCTTATCCCTAGTCTCTCCAGTAGAGGACACAATTGCGTGGAATGAACTACCAAAGGAAATAGCAACTCCTGCATATTTGACATCCTTGGATGAAGATCAAATTTGCATTAACCAAACAGAAGTTACTTGATGGAGAAGGAAGACTTGCACACTAGATGATGAACAACAAGCCTTAAAAGTTTATTGAATAGGCACACACATTTATAGCAGTGTTAATAAGGGTAATGCATATTGCAAAAATTGAGCTCATCATTGGTTAGTCATTTATCAGTCAACTACGTCTACGTTTACATTCTTGTGTTCACTTTGTTATGGTTTCTACTATCGTTCCTTCATTCTTGCTAGCTAACGAGCTTCTCCCACAACTTCAAGTTTCGGCAAGGGCACAGTGACCTTGCCGCTTTTATCCTTGTCTCCTTCTTGCTTCCAGCATGATCTTTGTTAGCTAGCTAACTATCTACAAAATTTTCTACATTTCTCCTGTTTGTATCTCAGGCAGATTAATCTGGCCGTGGCCCTTATCCAGGAGCCAGCTTGTTACAAAGCTCTCAACAGTTACTGAAATCAGTATGCAAGTAACTGGATGAAGTTTAGGAGCCTTTTATGGGGAAGAAGTCAAACCCTGAATATTTAATGGTCCTTTTTGGTTTAACATCTGTAGTTCCGCACAGCCAGCATATTATTTATATATATACTTAAGTGTTTTATTGACAACTTGAAATGCTAAAAAAAAAAGTAAACATTCAATGTAGTGATCACTATCTCCTGATAATTCAGATGTCTCCAAGCAAGAACTATGTCTAACACTATGAACATATTTATGATCACTTCTTGTAATGTACTTTGGTGTCTTTTCCAAAGTTCCCTCCTTTGGCAAAGTACAACACTTAGCAGGGAAGCAAGCTGAGACACAGAGAACACAAGAACTAAATAGGAACACCTCTTCCATCACTCTCTTCAGCCACCTGCAGGGCTTTTACCTTTATGCCTTTTACATTTTTGACAATAGGGGAAAGGAGCATTTTCTCACCTTTGCAATATACTTTGCATAATTTAAGTGAAGAATTATATCCAGTTGTCACACACTTTTGTTTTTTGTTTTGCTTTTGTTTTTGTTTTGTTTGTTTCTTTGGGGGATTTTTTTTTTTTTTTTAATCTGTCCATACCACAGGAAAAGAAGAAATCTGAGTGCTAAATATCTGAAATACACTAGGCAGGAACAGATTTAATAGGAAGATAATTTCTTCTTAATCTCAGATCATTTCATTTGTTTGAAAGTGTGAACTACTTAATGTAACACAGTCCCAACTTCACAGCTGGATCAGACCTGCCCACAGCACTAAGAAAACCTCTTATTTTGTGAAGTTGCTCTGAGTGAAGGCACCCACACATTTACTTTTACAGCACTGAGGCTGAGGCTTTCTGCACCACTCCAGAAATGCAGACACTATTAAGACCCACAAATGCTGCCCAGAGTGCAGATAAAGTCAGAATTTGGGTTTGTAAACATTTGAACCCCAAACTATCTAACGTAAAATGGGCTTTTTCAAAGAATATATCTGAGGTGTTACTCATTGCTAAAAAGACTATGGACACCTGGTTTTCCTTGGTATTTCAGTCACATATTTGGCATTAGAACTGTCAGAACATGGTGCAGTCACTCAGATGACTAATACATTGAGGTATTTTTGTGGCTGAGGGCTGGAATACTTCCCACATTTCCCCTTTTGTCTTTTCAATAGAGACAGATTATCCCTTTCTTTCTCATTCCCTGAGAATCCCTTCATCAAAACACAACTGTCCAAGGATGTTAAGAGCTATAGAGCATCTACAGTCCTCCCTAAACTGGACACTCTGTGTAATCTGCTTTTCTAGAAGCTCATCCTCATGTGAGGACGAACAGGAATCGGCTTACAGGAAACAAGGCTTTGTATGTTTGTTGTCCCAAGACCAGCACCGCTTGAGTTCCCCTGCTGCAGAACGGGGAGCTGAGGCCAGAGTGCTCTCAAAACTCGGAGTCTGGTGTCAGCCAGAATCCTAATGGTTACCCAGAGGCTCTTGAGGCTTGCCATGCTCAGAACAGGCACCTTCTGAGATTCATCTCAGCAGAGACCAAGTACAGCTTCATTAAAATAAACTCAGTTTCTAAAGTACAGTAAAAATGGTTCTTCATTTTTTCCTCCCACATGAGAGCCATCACAGATATGTCTAGGAAACTGAAATTCAAAATCCAACTTTTGGCCTTACATTTCCATACAGTCAAAATACTCTCTTGTCTCATCTCTCCCAGTTCAGCATTGACTTCTGAAGGCAAATCATTCTTTATTTGTCCCGTAACAGGAAAACCATTTTTATTTAAAAAGATTGCTCAGCCCTTCATTTGATATTAGCTGTACATGAAGTGCAGAAACCAATGACCACTTCAATTGTCTGAGGATTTGTCCCCATCTGTAAGGCAGGTGAGTTTACACCTCTTACCCAGCTTGCACTGACCTACCAGCAGGCACCCTCCCTGCCAAGGGGCCAGCTGCCTGAAGGGAACACAGTGGCACAGCAAAGGTTAGGTTTTATAGAGTTTACAGTTGAACAAATTGGTGCAAACCTTACATAGTCTTGGTCTTGCTTTTGGGATCCAAAACTTTTGGGATTTTGGCTCAAAACAAAAAAGGATTGTATCTTGACCAAACCCCAAATGTTTACAAATACAAAAGGATTGTATCCCAATGGACAGAATGCAAATTCTATTATTTCTTCATCTTCTGTAGTTTTGCTCTGCCTTTTCTTCAACAGCTTTCTCTGAAACACCTCACAATAGTTATTGCCTTCCTCTCCTCAGCTTTTGTCTGGACATGTGCAGAGGCAACCTCTGTTTTATAGAGGTGTGGAAGGTCGCACTAATCCCTGTTTTCTGTGTTACAGAATGAAATCTTTGTTGTTGAAAAGGCTTTGGCATATGCCACACAATTTCTTTCCAAGGATTTGGTACTCTGTGTGGACTTCATTCTTTGTGGACTTAATTGTTTGTGGCAAGAAGACAATTTTCCAAGCCCTTGTTCCTTCACTCCAAAGCCCTGATTTCACAAAAGCTTCTGGACTCACTCAGGTAAGTCATCCTATAGACTTCTGCTGTGAGTAAAGGTAGCCATACAAACAAACATGCCATGGCTTTGCACTCTTCTGATGTATTTTAGGCAAACACTGATGTCCTTTTGATATAAATCCAGGATAGATCAGTTTAATAGATTTTCTTTCCATGCAATGAGAATGGAAATACTAAGCAGAATAATAAATAGCATAATATTAACTAATGTTATATAGCTGAAAAATCTTACTTTGTAACACAGTGATTGATGGTTTTATTAGTAACTTCAATCATAAATATTCCTCCTTTAGAGTGATCAGCACCTTCAGGGCCTTTAGATTATTATTATTTTGTATCCTCTCAGTTTTAACTCTAATGCGCTTTGCTCATCTCTAACAATTTTCATCTGAAATCATAAATTACTTTGCAAGCATGAATTCATTAAACCTCACAATGTCCCTCTGAGAAAGCTGTTTAATAATACACCTGTGTTATGGATACCTAAATTCTGGCACAGATATTAAGTAATTTTTCCAAACTCACATAGTAAATCAACAAAAAGAACAGAAGACACATGCTGCCAGGTCACACAAATATAAATACAGAGAGAGATCTTCATAGATAACACCAAGGTTACAGGTTGCCACTGATCTGAACCTAGCTTGAGGTACCCCATCCCATACTGCCTGACAGACCATAGACTCCTCCTCCTCATCTGAGTGTTTCAACCAAACTGCTGGGGCAACCATAGGGTAGCATCACTGCCACCACACAGCAGCTTAGATAAAAAGAAAAGAAAAGAAAGCTTCTGGGTTTGCCTATGCAGGATCTTTAATATTTTTTTCTCTGGTGAGGCTCATCCCCATGATGAGCTGGAGCATAGGAGCAGGAGAGATTTGGTGGCTGCAGCAGCACACCATCTGCAGCTAGAGCCTCTCTCCCCACTTACAACTAGCCCTGGCAATGGATTATTTTACTGTACCCCAGATCCAAGAGTGCCTAGAAGATTTGTGGATGCTCCGTTCCTGGAAGTGTTCAAGAACAGAATGATGGGGCTTTGAGCAACTTGGTGCAGTGGGTGGCATCCCTGCCCATGGAGGGGTTGAATCTAGATGGTCTTTAATGCCCCCTCCACTTCAAGTAAGTCTGTGAGTCTGTTATTTTATCTCTTAATTTCCATGAGTCTGTTGGTGCCTCTTCTAACAACCCTGAAGTGTAAAGGACCCCAGAATGCAAAGGAGTTTGGCAGAGACAGATAAATTTTCATTGCCAAAGCTTCTGTTTCTCCAATGAAAACACTGCTAGCACATGATCATCTGACATGGTGAAAGGTTTTGGGGGTCTTCTCTTCTGCTCAGGAATTGAACTCAGAAGCCAGGCACCAGTGCAGTGAGGTTGCAGTGCCTGTCCAGCATCACAAGTTCTGCAAATGCAGGCCCACGACTTTGGGTATAGCTGAGTTAGTCTGCACCTACAGCTCTGGTTGAACTCAGTGGGTCCTAAAGGTGCTGAAATATCTCTCCAAACTGGATCAGCTTTTTCAGCTAGCTGCTTCAGGTAGGATTAAACCTATTTATAGGTAGAATTGCACCCAGTTAACAAGGGTCTAAGCACTTTCAGAGTCTCTCAGAATGCAATCTCAGTTACAGTCCTATATTGAACCCAGCTCAACCTTTCCTCTCTCTCTTTTTTTCCTCCTTATTTTTCTCTCAAATGCTACAGAAATTGCTTTCCTGGAACATGAAAACTATTGTATGCAAATTTTGCATACAATACACACAGCATTTGCACTGCCGTGATTCCGCTATTTTGCTGAGGTAGTTAATTACCAGGATATTGCAGTTTGTCTGATCTCTATCCTCTTGTGCCGCTCCTAAAAGGAAGCAAAGGAAAGAAGTTCAGAGAGACGAAGACAGAGCTCAGCTCCCTATTAACAACCACCATAAAGGAAATAAAGCATTAAAGGCCTTTTGCAGCACATATGGCATACAGCTTCATATGGCACAGATGTTGATGAGGTTCTTGGTGTCTGCACCTGGACATGTTATTCATCAAAAGATAAGCCTTGAGATTCTTGCTTAATTTACACTAAATTGCTGTAATGCCAAAAGGAATTTCACAGCAGTGAGATCTAAGTGAAAAACAAGGTCAGTGGCAAGAACATTGCTTGGAATCACAAAATGCCTCTAGTCCTGATTCTGCCACTTTCATGCAGCTATCATGTTTGCAGGTGACTTTAACTGCTCTTGCTCTCCTTGTTTGTAAAATGAATGGTAACTTTGTCCCTCAAAAAGTGTTTTGGGATTTACCTTAGCACTGAAATTCTCATTTCCTGGTGTGTCCCAACAGGGCAATACGTTGTCTGAAAGCCATGTCCTTACAAGAGGTAAGTAATATCATCACCATATATATCATGCTCTCTGTAATCAATGATGACTTTTCTGAAAACCAGTGACAGAGGGTGGTCCTGAATAAAAATGACATAATTTAGCCTTAGGAAGCATACAGAGACTTTATAAAAAATTAAAATCAAGAAGCCCTACGGATTCTAATGTCTGCATAATTTTTAGAGCTGCTCTGCAGGATTTAATAGTAATTTTAAAAGGATGGTTAAAACTGCCATATTGAATACACAATTGCTTATTGCATTTAAAGGGTATTTATTTTAAAATTGTTTCTATTGATCTCATTCAATCTTGTTATGATCACACTTGGGCTGGTCATTCCTTCTTTTATAGGATGCTTCCATAAAGACCAGGCTGTCCCCGTAGGTGACATCCATTAAAAAGGGTCAGTTGTTTTGAAATAAAGAGAAAGAGTTAATGAAAAAGGCCAGCTCTTACCGAGGGGATAGCACCAACACCCCACCTCCCGTTATCTCTAGCCAATAAGGCTGTGTGGTGATGAGGTAATGCTTGCATTCAATGCTCCAGGCAGCGCTTTGGTGGTTTGTAATTCTCCTTAAAGGAGACAAAACTGGGAGGCTTCCCTGTCTGTTCTGCTTCTGCTTGTGTGAATGAGCATTTGAATTCAGATCTTTACAGTTACAGGGAAAGGGGGGAGCGGGGAAGTGTGCCTGTGCTCAAGCTTTTCTTCCCTTCCGTCTTTTGTAACACATAAATGAGTTTGAAGTGTTTTACTCATGCAAGTTAAACAAAATCTGAGCAGGTGTTTTGGTCCCTGCTGTAGACAAATCCCAGGACGGATTGGTTCTGAAGGCCTCTGCGTAAATTTAGGAATTTTTAAATCACTCACAAACTGTTATGAATAAAAAGTTATCTATTTTTGTTTAAGGTTACAGAGCTAAAACCGGTTGGACCAGTTGCTGTTAAATTAGCTTAATTTTTAAGAGTTCTTCTTTAATTGCCCATCAATGGCTGGTGATTTAGCCATTGTCCTCCCTGGTGCTTGCCCCGGAGCTACACCTGGACACCAGGAGAATGGGAGTGGCCTGAGACCTCGTATGCAGATGAGAAATGCACTGCTCCAAAATCTTCCCGTTTTCTAGGAAAACCCCTAAAAACCACGAGCCAATATAGAATTAGGGGACCTAGGTGATGTCTAAGGATGGGCGCGTAGTCCAGTGCCTGCTTGGATCCTTTTTGCTTCTCACCTTGACCTGAAAGGATGTTCACTAAGGAGGGGACCCAAAGTGTTGGACCGAAAAGTAGGAATCTGCGAATCTCCCGTGAGGATGCAGTCCCCAGCTCTGCCTGCAGACCAGCGGACAGAGCTGCATCACCCTCCTCCTCTGTGCCACTCTTGGGGACAGCGGCGGCGTGGGCGCGACCCGTCGATTTCTCCCCACCTGAGCTGAATCTCTTTAATAAAGGCATTAAAAAGGAGAAAGATCTCCTGCCCATTTATTTCACAAACCAGTTCACTCTCCTTTCATCATCCCAATGGAACCAAGGTAAAAAAAAGAAAAAAAAAAAATTGTGACTCAATGTTTGAAACATATCAGCGGAGGAAAGACCACAGAAACAGCTTTGTTTTCCTCAGCTGGTGTATTCCGCATGCATTTCAGTCACGCCTGCGTATTTCTTTGACAGGAAGAACAGCTCGTCCTGTTGAGGCCAGTGCTGCCACCGTATGCAGTTGGTGGATGGGGTGGGCTCCGCTCCCGAAAAAACAGGGCACTGTCAGCTAAACCTTGGAAGAGGATTGCATATTGCAGACAGCATTTTGGGAGGAAGGCAGTGATTCCCCTCTTTGCCCTTAGGCCCCAGGCTGCCTCTGCAAGCTTGTAAGAGTGGAAGACAGCACCTTGTTACCAACTGAAGATTCTTGGTGAGAAGTCAGGAAAGGAGGGCTTGTGCCCAATAAGCCTGATCCCAACTGCCACTGAAATCCCCCTGACTGTACCCAGAGCAAGAGCCATCCTGGTGGCATTTCCCCACACTCTCATGACTGAGTGATTTAAAAGAATGATTTAAAATGGATTAACTGCCCTCTGTACTTGCACATCACCAACTGGATAATTGTTCTTGGCTAGCCAAACATTTTGAAGTGCTCATTTTTCTGCTACAAAAAATTATTTCTCCCTTCAATCAAGTGCAATTACCCCGACCATCTCTTTTAATTGTTGTATTTCCAGAAGATATATTCCTTCGGGGCTTTCTTGCCAATATCAATGGATTTTTTTTTTAGGGGATTATATTGGCCTGATGGAGCTGATATCCATCTTTCATCTGCAGCAAGCCCATGTTTAAATTTCATGGACGTGGATGCTGGGATGGCTCATGAGCATGGGGGAAGTGGGGGGGAAATGGAGATCCAGAAACACACATGTGAATAGCAGTTCTGCCTCTTGAACTAGAGCCAAAACTCCACAGATGCTCAGCTGGATGAGTCCATATGGAGTCTCTGGGGCTTGGAGCCATGGAGATGTTACTCATTTTTGATATGATTTCCACTGTAATTTCTGAAGTAGCCCCGTTTCTTTATCTCAGTGGGAGTTACAGTGGGAGACCAGAGATACACAGCTTGGCTGTTATTTTACTGTACTGGCAAGGGCAGTGGGAAATCAAAATCTTCTGCCACTTTACACAACCCTCAGCTCCAGTGTGGTCAGGAGAAATCAAAGAAGTGGGAGTGTGTTCCCTCTTTACAGCACATGTGCTTCAGCACACCCACATACACACATAGAAGTCCAATGGAAAGAATGGAATGAAGATGAACTTAAGGAAAACCCACCTTCAGTGTGGAATCCAATAGCCCTTCTCCTTAAAGGCAGGAAAGGCACTGGCTTTGTACAGCACATTTTGAGAAGATTCAAACATAAGAGATAGAACAGCTTCTGTAAAAGAAAAAAAAAGGAAGAAAAAAAGAAAAAATAAAAATAAGACAAAAACGGACTCACTGTGTTCAATTAACCTTGAAAAATGAATTTGAACTGTTCTTCAATTTATCTCAGATGTAGGTTTTTAAATGTCTGTATTCTTTCTATCTGTAGTCAGCTTGGTAAAATGTATTTTCATTGCTCCCTTGCCTCTTCCCTTTCTTCTCACATGATAGAAAAGGCTTTTTGGACAGATTTCCTTACTTATCTCCACTGCATTTGTTTTCTAATATAAATGTACCATTACTGTAATGTTTTCCTCCTCTGCACTAAGCAACATAGCATGAGTGTGCAGAGCCATGACAAAGATGCTCTTTAAACTGTTCACTATGTTGCAACACTGAACTCAGCTCAGAAATCGACTATCACTCAACCTATATAGATGTGCCAGTATGACATGTGCTTTGGGCCTGTGTTTGAGTTAAATTTTTATGTTCGAGAGTGATTCTTCCTACAGGGGAATACTCTGAATAAGACCTGATGGTAACAGTCTGATCCCTGGATCATCTACAGGTATTTAAAACTTTAATTTTGAGGAACTGCAAAAACTGTCACTTCTGTGGGAGGAGGAGAGGAAACAAAGTCAGTCACAACCAAAAGGGGAACATCTAGAAGAAAAAGAGAAATATTTTTTGACAAAGTGGTGAGATAAGAACTAAATCACCCAGGTCAAGAGAGTCAAAATATATACAAGCTGTCATGAGAAAACAGTGCTCAGAGGAAGGAGGATGATATGCAGACATCTAGTTTGCCTGAAGAAGGATAGACATATGGAAAGGAGAAAAAGACTCTGCAAAAGAAGGTGAAGGAGCAAATAAAGAGTGACGGGACACAGTGAAGTCAGTTTGTTTGTTATTGAGGGGCAAAGCATGCACCTGACAATTTGGAGTACATCACTTTGAGAATGACCTACTGTACCTTAGTGGAACCTGCTTTCCTGAAATACATGAACTCTCAGCTCCTGATGGTAAGAGGTGCTTTAGAAAGGCAAGCAACATCATTAGTGGTTTTGACCTTCTCACATATAAGGAGATAAATTGCATCACTACTGCCACAACTGCCTCCTTGAAGTGGAGTTGGCTACGACTTCCTCAATTCAGAAGGAAAATTAGAAATTTTGATATAGGAAAAGAGGCTCCTCATGCCTGAAAGAACATGCAACTTCAGGATAGGCAGAGCAGCTTCTAAAATGGGATTTTCAAGGGGTTAAAGAGCAGGGTGTGTTGTAATTCGTTTTGGGGGGGGAACCCTGGGGTGTCCCCGGAGGGCCCCCTAGGCTGTGAGTTCGCTGGCACCAGCAGGCAGGCAAGGAGACTCCACACGGCTTTTGAGGGTGCTAATTAGATGAGGGTTTATTGGGGGTCCCATTCCCAAGAGCATGGTGGTTACTGAGGGGGAAAGGGGGAAGGGAGGGAGAGCCTAGGGGAGGGACAAGAGGGGAGAAAAAGGGGCTAAGAGAGGAGAAAGGCTAAGAGAGTGACTGGTCTTGCTAGCACAGCTTAAGAGGGAAATTGAAGGGGGCACGGAATCAGACTTGGGCCAATGGGATGACAGATAAATGATGGTTCAGGGCAGGACCACAGGCTTGGAATTTACCATACATTTTGGAGGGGTGAGACAGAGCATACCATTTAAATAAAATGCAATACTGCAAGGATGCAGGAAAGATATGGCGCAGGAAGGAACCATGGACATTTATTAGCAAGGAAATGGCCATTGGCAGAGAGACTAAGATATGACAGTGAGAAGGAGGAATAACAAATCCTAGTCATCAGCTGTTCCATGTGACTATAAGCAGGCTATAGCTGCAGTGCCTTTCTCTTCTTATTATCCTGCGGAAAATACTTCCCCCCATCAACACAGCTCTGCGTGTCCATTACATAAAGAGGGAACAGTCATACCACAGCTCTCTACCACACCTGCATCCAAAATTGGGGCTACAAGGTCTCATCTAGTATTTCATCAATCTGACCTACAAAAAACCCTGAACATTTTAGCTCTGTGATTACAAGTGTATCCTTCTGTCCTTATTTTGTTTAAGTTCTTTTGTAGCTAGTGACAACATTTTGTCTTTCTTTCTCCACATACCTTCAGCACTAAGTGCTGATGTAGAAGCACCTCTGATGTAAACGCACTTCAGAGTTTGTTTGCTATATGCTACACTATGTCTGTGCCTTCCATCAGCAAAACAATCTACATACTGAGATCCTTTGCCCTGCAAAGGTGACTGTCACACCCTTGAAAGAAGAAGAGATAACACTAAGAGGAAAGGTAACAAACAACAAGGGGAATCTCAGTGACCACAGAAACTGAATGTCTGAAAATGAGACAACACTGACTTGGTCTTCTAAACAGAGACATCGTCATTCATCTTGACTAATGAGCTGTGTGCCACAAAATGAGCAGATCCTGGGATTCAGCTGCATTGAATGACCTCTAGCGCAAGCTGCACTAATAGGTAAACATCACATGGTGAAGAGGAAACAGGCTTAGCAAGCGCAGTAGAAGTTACCTATGATTATTACATGGGACATGGAAACAAACAACATGAATTTAAAAGGATGCAGACAAGAGGTCTTTCAAAATTCTTAAAATAACCATTTCTGATTACTGTTTTTACAAGTCACTTCATGGAAGACTGAAATTGAAACATGGTTCCCTGAAAATCTCTCTGCTCACCATTTAATAACCCTCACTTTGTCTGTCGGGTTGTGACAGTGGGGATCACTTTGAGATCAGAGGAGGACATTTGTGCTTTGTGCCAGCAGCGAGTGTTTTTTTACTGGGACACATATGAGTGGCACAACTTAATGGTCCTGCAAACATTGCCAAGGCAAAAGAACACAACAACCAAGAACTGGCACCAGAATTTTTAGTTCTTAAAAGTTATGTGAGAGTATTGAAAATTTTGTACATCTGTAAGCTTCACTGCAGTGGTGAGCTATTACTAGCTACTACAACCCAGGTGGTTGGAAGATGTACCAGCTTCTAGGATTTCAGGATATGCAGCAGCATGTTAAAGGAAGACTGAACTTCCATTAAAGTTAATGGAAAAGCTTTTATTATCTTCAGTAGTATGGACACAGTCCTAGGTGAGCCAGCTTTGCTAGGCACTCTGAGACAGGAAAACCCAAAAGGTAATGGCCTTAAAGCACTGACTGGGTACAGCATGTAAGACAAGGCATTGTGCTGGGGGTGGAGAGGCAGGACAACAGCAGATCAGTTTGAATCTCTGGGGAGACGCAACAAACAGAATGTGATACTCAAGCTGCAGTTTGGCCAGAGAGAGAGCAATATCTGTCCTGCAGGGGAAAAACATTCATCTGAGATTCAGATTAGTCAAGAACACAAGGCATGAGTAATATAGTCTTATTTGTCCCAACTGTTTGATTCATTCCTGTTCCAAAGGAAGTAAAACCAGCAGCTGATAATGTTTGGAGCTTTTGTGGCACTGCTCATTTCAAATTAAAAACAGCCATTTAAACATTTTGGTAATATACACCAAAGGATAATTTATACAGTGGTCAATGAACCACTGAAATGCAACCTCCACAAGAATAATGTTGTTTGAAGTGGCAGAGGGAAAAAGTGGGTTTGGTGAAAAGATGATCAAACAAATAGCTGCTCCAATGAGCAATGTCAGGAAGCGCCCTGTGACTGCACAGGACTGCAAGGCCCCCTTCACCTAAGCCAGCATCCAGAAGACACCTGCACAATACACCACTGGTCTCAGATTCCCTGTGGAGGAGGGGGGTTGAGTCACAAAAAATGAAAGGTATTTTCTTCTGAAAATAGCTCCTTCCTGCTGGTATAGCTCCTAAGCACTAAGAGGACATGAAGGAGGGACAGGCTAAGTAGCATCCAGACATAGAATTTGGGATTGCCAGACCAGAACAGGTGCTTCTCAAGGGACCCCAATGTGTGGTCAAGGCCTGCTGTGATGTTTATGTGCACAATAGAAAGGCAGTGATTTTCTCCTTTTTAATAATTAGCACATTACACTTATCAGAAATTATTTTTATATTCAGCAAAAGAACCATTAGCTCCCCACACCTCAGCATTCATGTTGTCAGCAAACCACTTGGTTCCAACAATAAAATTACTGAGTGCCCCCTGGATGAATGGCGAATGGCAGTTGGCTGAGAAGAGCACCTGTTTTCTGGCTTGTCTCAAGGCTAGGTAGCATTTTTATAGCCTTACTGCTCCCTTGGGGTGTAGTTTAGGACAAAAGATGAAGCAGAACAACATGGAGACTGTGCAAAGAATTAAGAGGTTTGGCTTTTTTAGAATGTCTTGAAGGACAAAGCAGAAAGCAGGAAAAGTGTCTTCAAAGTAGAAAACAAGTTCCTAACATCATCTAAACGAAACAAGCTTATCTTCATTTATACTGTCAGGCTATTAATGACTTCTTAAACTGGTTAATCCAAGAAATAACCAAGTGAAAAGGGAGGACTGTCATTGCTGATACTCCTTGTATTCTCCTATTTCTGCCTCTGTGACTACAAGCTGTTTCCTGTTAGCTGAAGGAGACGTGTCAGCTGGTGCTGGCCTATGACTCACAGGGACTGCAGTGGGCTGGGCAAGATCTCAGTGGCTTAACTAAGTTAAAATTCTTCCATCACAGGAGAAGAAAAGAGCTGGAAGACATTCCTGACCAGAGCACTGCTCCACCCTTCCCCTGCCTGAAATACCACAGGAGACAAACCCAGGAGAAAGAAAAACCCTGAGCATCCCTGGACAGAAGACCCTCCTTGGGACTGTTCATTGTAGGGGTTGGGGTATTCTTGTGTACAACATGGATAGCAAGCTCTGGAAAAGGACTGGCATGAGTAGTGGGCAGAAAGTATGCTCAAGAATCACACAAAGCCTTCAAAATCTCTGAGGAGCTCTTCCCATGTCCATTTACTTGTAGTGTCATCATACCCCACCAAAACAGCAGAGGGGTATGATGATCATCAGCATGAGATCAGAGGCAGCCACCATGAACCAGTCACTTGGAGTTTGTCTTAATCAGTGCTGGTTGCACCAGGCCCTATCCTAGGAAGTCTCTTGGAAAAGCTCTCTGCTTTAAAAACTTGATTTAGGCATAATAAAACCTCAACAATTTCTATTTTACACAAGACTGGATTAATCCTTGGTGGAAAAACACTTTGTATGTACACAATATATAGATATTTTATTTGTGCCTCCTGTGAGTGACTTACCCAGCCTACTTACCCAGTGGGTGGTGCTGGCCAGTTATAAGCATATTATGCGTGTTTCCCCAGCACTGAAGACCTGCTTAATACTGGAGATCTTTGATTTGGCATCACGCAAGAGAGATGTCTAAGCTCTCCTTATTTTTCTGCCAGAGTCTCTCAGCCTCAGACAACAAAATATTTTATTTGTGGCACATTAAAAAAACCAAACAAGCAGCGCACAGCTAAGGTAGCATTTGCACACATGTAGATATGTCATCATGTCATATAGCTTTGCTTCATTTTCTTCCACTTTCAGAAATTAAACTTCTGAGAGGCATTGGCAACTGTTACATAACATTTGACTTAAAAGGAAAAAAAACAACACACTCAACAGTGAATTTGATTGCAGAATTATTATTGTGTGACTCACCCCTTTAAGTATAATAATGAAGAGTTTATTAAGTATGCACTTGAGCTCTGGGCTGCCCACCTACACTCAATTTCCTCTGACTGTGGAATGTTCTTTGGCAGTGTTGCAGCTAACCAATACCTCTGAGAGTCTGAGGAAAACATTACAACTTGTACGGTGTTATTGGTCTAAAGGCTCTGGGTTCATGTTTCAGCCAGCCAGCACAAGGTTACTTGTAAAACACAACCACATCTAGTGAGACAAAATAATTCACAGGGCCGTGATTGGAAAATGTGTGCTCAGATAATAGAGAGGTGAATACATTAAAACTCCTAGATAGGTATCACATCAAAAGGCAATTTTTCTCTTTCTGCACCATAACATTTCGGCTCACAAGCCAAGCAGCATGGTAGCTAAAAGAGGAGGCTGTCTGGCTACAAACCTGTATTAGGTGACACACAAGTTTTGAGTGAAACACTGCTCCTTAATTCAGCTACCGGGGTGCTGGGCCCTAATGCACAACCACCACCCTGCATCATGCAGGGGTGCAGTAGAGCTGTGACCACACCTGTAGAAATCCAGAAATATGCTGGACATTCAGCACATTTCTTATCAGACCAAGTGGAGGCTGCTGTAACAGTTTTGTGCTTCACTTCTGACATCCTTCTTCAGCCGGATGTGTATAAGCTATTCTGGAGAACAGACCTGTGCTTAGCCTGCTTGTGGCCTCCACAGTCATTCAAAGTAAGTATGACTGTATGCAGTTCTCAATCACCTTTGGTTCATTGAGATTCATCTCATTCCCGTTAAGCAATTTGGTCCTCCTACATACAACTTTTCCTGGAGTCTCTTCTAAGGGAACCAAGCCACTTCCCTCTGAAGACAAGGGCTTCTCATCTTCTCCTGCCAGTCTGGTGTTGTTCTTAGCCTATCCCAGTCACAGCACAGCCATCAGTTCTAAGACCTTCTGTTTGTTTTTTTCATCGCTTATGTAGTGAGAGGAAGGGGTGTTCTGCTTGACCCTCTGCACAGCTAAGCACTTTATCAAAAACAGTTCCGTACTTATTACCCGTAAGCCCTAAGAAATCATAATGGTTTTCTTCAGCCGTGACACCAGTCCCCTGTGTTTTGTTGGAGCAGTGGACCCAAAAGAGAGGTGGTCTTTATTTCAGTGGCAGCTGGACTGGCCTGAAGAGAGTAACATCTAGTAAAATCCCAAGTAACAGCATTTCAGAAAGGACACACTAAAATATCAGTAAGGAGAACCCCAAACTAGGGACATTGCAAAGACAGAACAATCAGTGTGCAGCAGAGCACTACAACAGAGTACTTTAGCACTGGATAGTCTGAAGTAGCAAGCCTGTAACACCCAACAACCAACAACATATTCTGTGGCTTATTGTATCTTAAGAATAAACAAATGTTCACTTCTAACTTTGGGAATGTTGAATGATTCTACATTTAGATAGACATTGATCTTCTCACTTTTCACTTATACATTTGTTATAAATGAAAATTGCGAGTCAGCCAATTTTAATAAAAATATGAAAAATAAAATTTATTTCGCGACTGTAATAACAGTCCGATAGCCACCACCAACAACGGACAGCGTATCACCCCTGGTCGATGATATGGGTGAACGAGAGGAAAGCACCCCTCACTGGTGCCTTGACCTCCCCGTCCACCCCAACTGCTTCGAGGTAGCAGTTCTTATAGAGTTTATTTCGCCCGCGGCAGAAAGTCTTTGTTTCTTTCGGAGTTCTTCATAGTCATGTTGGTTTCTTTCTCTGGCTTGGGCTGCACAAAGCCTTCGTCTGGTAATAGAAGGATGCACTTCCCTGGTTCCCAGAATCTGGCATTCAGATTCAGGGTGATGATGATCCTGGCCCCCCCCTCAGATAGGCATCTGTCTGGGCCATCAGCATCTGGCGTCTTTGGGTGTAGGTGCTGTTGAATGCTCGTCCTTGGTGCAGCTGGAGTCCTCTTTGGATGCAAATGCCGTGATATCCATCTGCCGTGGGTCATCTGGCCAAGAATTCCCAACCTGAAGGAAAAAGGGATTCTTCCCCCCCCTTCCACAGTTTATTTTATACCCTTATATTTCATACAGCGTTTATTTCCACGAATTACTGACTATATTCCTAACACATTCAAAATAAAAGCTCAGTTATTTGTTTTATTTTAAAAATAATTAATAGAATTCCAATACAGACTTGTATTGCTTTTTCCCCCTCAGGATACTCAGACTCATAAAAGTCTATCTGGAAAACTGTGAACAGACAGTGTGATAGAAATCTGCAGGCTTGACCTTGCTGCTAACCTAATCTGTGAGCATCTCCTTTCTTCTTCTCTCCCTCATCTCTGCAGATGGACAGAGAAAAGAATGGCATTTCCCTGAGTTTGTAGCTGAGCAACTTTTTTTTCTGAAGAGTTGTGACTTCTAAGTTACAGATTAGCACAACTTCAACCCCACCCCAGACCATGCAAATATCTCTAACCCTCTCTAACCCTCTGCTGGTCACAGATCAGAACCTTCTGCCAAAGCTGCAGGTCTTGAAAAGGAGCCTCTTTTGGAAGGGGTAGGATTAAGGAATGCCTCTGCTCCCAGTGCAATAGGGAGTCCAAAGCAGCCTTTGCTCGGCAAGGTAGGTCATTCCTTCCTGCTGTTCAGTTTCCACAGCCACATCCTCTGCACAATCTCCTGTGCTGATGTAAACTCAGCACCAGGATAGGTAAATAAACACTAAGCAGCTGGGCCCACCCATTTGCTTCAACATATTTGGGTGCAGCTACAACACAATAGGTGCCTTCTGAGCAGAGGAGAATCCTATACTTTTCCCTTGCAGTATTCATTTAAAGCAACAGGGAAACGGCCAGTTATGTGTCAGCAACCCAAACAATTGGATGGTCCTGTTCCAAAAGCTCCTGTAAGCAGTGGAAGGACTCTCATTGACTTCAAAAAGGCCCTGCCTGAATGGCAAAGTGAAATGTACAGGGGATGCTGTACATCTTTATTTCCTTTGTGGAACTGAGTTCTGCCTTTTCTAACATGCTGGTAAACTTTCACATGCAGCCACCTTTTTTTTTTTTTTTTTTCCCTCCTTATATTTTGCCTCCCTGCTTTGAAAAAAGGCTGATATCACCTGATTATTTCTCAGTGCTGCAGCTTAGTTGTGATTGCCACTTGCTCCCACAAAGCAAAGCAGAGAGCACTTCCCTCTTTTGGGGACTTCTGGAACTGCCATGAAGTGGGAAGGAGCAGGACACCAAGCTGCACAGTGAGGAAGGTGTACTTCTGGCACTCCACACTAACCACTCCACCTGTTTCACTTGCAGTGAAATTCTTTGTCTCTTGTGAAGCTGGAAGGCAGCCTTGCTCCTGGGAAGGCAGCTCACTTACTCCTAAATCTCTGCACAGACTTCGTGTTTCTTTGATTTTGTATGAAAATCAGGATTTCTGTTTTGGTTTTTTAACAGTGTTTTGTATATTGGGACTACAAAGCCATATCAGGGCACTTCACATGATGTTGCTTTACTAAAGGAAAAATTCCAGAGTTGTCACATTTCAATTTTTTCCCTTCCCCAGAACCCAAATGATGAAGGATGACAAATGCAAGGATGGTCTTGACAGCTGCACCTATGACACAGGAAAGGAGCTACAGCACTCAGCAGCAAAGATGCTGCAGTGTTATGTGAGGAACTGAACAGATTGCCTTCTCCACCCCAAGCTCGCTCTGAGTAGTGAGCTCGGAGACAGTCAATGGGCTGCCCATTATCTCCTGTGTTTCAGTCAATGCTAAACACAGTGCTAGTGTTTTAAAACACAGCAAGCAGATGTAATAGACTATCATATCAATATTCTCCTTCACTGGAGCTAATCAGACCTGTTTTAGAACAAGCAATATAATTTTGCATGGGGATTATATTACCCGAGGACATTAAATACTGGGGAAAAATACCGTAGAAACTAACCAATCCCCAAACCACCAAACCCCAAAGCAATTTTTGAGTCATTTACAAAAAAACCCTGATCTTATTGTGTAGGAGTTGCTTTCTCAATTCAGATTAAAAAAACCTTACAAACTCAAACAAAAAAGAAAATATTATCTCTTTCAAACAGAGAGCACCATCAAATTATTTTCTTGTATGTGTGGGTACATACTCATGTGCACATACCTGCAAAAACTGCATGTATCCCTGCATCACAGGACAAAAATTTAGCAACAGGATGTTTGGTGCTGCAAGTGCTGCATCGTGAAGGGCAGCCTATCTGACTGGCAGTGATGTAAGAAGCCAAGCAATTCCAGTTCTCGGAAACCTTTTGCCTCCTGGAAGGCTGTAAATAAAAGGGGAAATATCATCTTTGGTCAGAAGATTGTGGTGTTGTGATAAACAGATAATCTAAGTAATCAGGAGCATTTTGTCTGATTTGAGCAAAGTTGTGGCTGAGTAGTTATAAATTATATCACTATATTCAATTACTGGAAACAACACTTCCTGAAACATTTGCCGTCTGTAGGGAGATATCCCAGTTTCAGATGTACCTTTGTTAATCACTGCATTAATTTTTCCACTTGAAGGGGAAGAACAGGATTTGTGCAGAGCAGGAAGTTCAAAAAGTCTCTCAATCTGAAGTGTTAAAACATTTGCCCATCTTTGTGATCTTTAAACTCATAACAAACACAGAGTGTAAACAGATACCCTAAACATACTTTGATTAATGTGCACCAAGAATAAAAATATTTTCAGGTTTCAGCCATTTTATTAAAATGCTGATTAAGTCAAAGCAAGAATATT
Organism: Onychostruthus taczanowskii; assembly: GCF_017590055.1. NCBI lineage: Eukaryota > Metazoa > Chordata > Aves > Passeriformes > Passeridae > Onychostruthus > Onychostruthus taczanowskii. The sequence goes on from NW_024500062.1 coordinate 132,345, forward strand.
TCATCAAAATATACAGATTTTGATAAAGATTGTAACAGAAGGTCTTGAAGCTTTAAGGTGGAGTCTAGCCATTTCTTCAGAGACAACATGAACTGAAAACCTCATCTTTTCCTTTGAAAAACTTTGAATTTATTCCAAAGCAAAACTGGAGACAGAATTTAACACTTCAAAAATTGTTCCAAAGAATTGGGGTCTTGATTGGAGGCTGTCCCCTAGTGAAAAAGACACCTTTGATGCACATTTTAACCAGGACTTCATTCAGGATTGTATATACACGCAGACACGCTTGTACGTGTGTGTCAGAAGTGGCAGACCTAATTAAAGGAGGCAAATGGAGCACCTCTCTTGTTCTGCTTTGTAAAGAATCCTGTTATGAATCTGGCCAGCAACTGTAGAACATCAGTGCACCACAGGTAAGCACGGCTGTAAAAATAAGAACTGACCAGATTGCAAGCTGACACCTCACGGCTGTTGGTGCTCCAAAAAGTACTGCAGGAAAACCACCTGTCAAGGTGGCACTGTTTACAAAGGGATACAATGGTAAATACCAGCCCTTGACAGGGTATCATGCAAAGCAGCCTCAGGCACAAAAGTTTATCCCGGCTGCTAAGCTACCTGGTGTGCTTTCTGGTAGAGGGCATGGTGTTCTCCAAGGAACTAAAGCAGGAGAAACTACAGGTACAGGACACAGAAATTTCAACATCAAGGAGGTTGAGAGTAGCAATGAAGCAGGGTACGTTGAAGCCCACTTTTATCTTGACCTCCTCAGTACCTGGAAGTGAACTCTATCAAGCCGCTCAGCTGTCACTCCTGGGAGTTTGGCATTCCTCTGTGCTGATGTGACCATCTCTACCTCCAGCCTTGCTGTACTGCATTGCATGAGCCTTTGCTCCAACCCCACCTCTTATGTCAGGGTCCTATCCTTCCTGTTCCAGGACCTTACTAGCTTTCACAGCACTTATGCAAGTGAGATGACAAAGACAATGGACAAGTGATTGTGACAAAGGCTTTGTGAACAAGAGAGTCCTAGGCCTCTCTCCTCTTTCCTCTCCCCTCCTCTCTCTCTGCTTTCCTCTGTGTCTGTTTGCACTGTCTGTTACCCCACTGGTTTACATCAAGTTACTCTGGCATGACAACCATAATTGGCACTAGTACATCCTCTTGATTTAAATCCCAGGAGAAAAACTGATTTCCCTTGTCTATTTTGGTTTTATCTTCTTCAAACTTCCCACATTATAACTCCAGCATTGTCAAGAAGAAAATGTAATGTAGATAAGACACTGCCTGCCGCTTTTCAACCATGTGCCACTTTGAACAAGCTTATGGTCAGAGGTGGTTGGACAGCTGATTGCTGGTACTCTCTTGCATTTCCACTATTCCTGGTTCTTGAACAGAAGCTAGGGATTTTGCTTTAGGTTGCTAAATCCTGGGGAAAAAACTACCACTGGCACCAGGACCACTGAATGGTCACTGAATGGCCACTGAATGGTCACTGATAACTCCTGAAAAAAGGAAAATTAATTAGTCAGTGCTTACCATTCCATCACTGCTTTTCTCAGTATTCTGAAATTTATCAGAATTTATTAGATTTTCATCCAAGTAAGCAAGTAAGCAACAAAGATATTTTTTTTAATGGATAGTGAGTATCTAACTCTGTTGTGCTCTCCTATCCTTTCCACCCCATATTGTGTTCCACCAAGCAAACTTCCAGGGAACCAGCCTGCCACAGCACAGCTCCTGAGTGCTCACACTTTCCTGTCCTGTCAATCTTGTGTGCTGTCTATAGGTAATAAGAACAGTTAATAATATTTTGGTTACTTCAGGTGAGGCAAGGCATGGAAGGAGGAGATAACCAGGAAGCAGGATAGTTATGTGCACCTTTCAGCTGTGCCATGAAGTCTCACAGCAGCAGAGGTAAGGAGCAGACCCCTCCCAACCTATGATTCTTCACAAGAGCAGCTATAGAGCCTGCCTTGTCCTGAAGAACAATACAAACAATTTGCTGGAATAACTAGTTCAGTGCAGTGAGATTGTAACATGATCTTCCAGTCGTGAGTGAAGGTCAGGGGGACCCTTTGTGGGGCTCCAGCCAACTGCACTGTGCAATCACCAATCACTACAAGGACCGTCTAATAGGGATGAGTTCCTGATGGGCTTTTATGTAAGGCACTCTGATACACAGAAAGAGACAGCTGGAATTAGCCTGTCTTGTCAATGACTGCATATGAGAAGCCTGATTTTCACTCTGATACTCACAGAAAGGACTTCCATTACTGAACTCCTTACAGACTTACAACTGGAGAATGAAAAGACAGGGACAATAGCAGATTTCTTTATGAGGCCAGTACGTGTTACAGCATTATGCAAAAAACCAAAGCAAATCAAACAAACTTCAACAAAAAAAATCCCATAGAATGTCAGGAACAAACCCAGAAGACCTGATTTAGGAAACAGTTTATGACACAAGACAAGATGGGAACCTCCATTTTCTGTTGGTTTTTGAGACAAAAATGAAAGGCTTTAAAGATACATTACTGTAATACTTCAGATGAGAGCCACAACATGGAGCAGCTCTGGACCTATAAGGTTGTTGTGAGTTAGACTTGTCAGGCAGTTAAACATGACCCAGCCACTCATTCACATCCTTCTCATACAGGGAATGGGAAGAGAATGGGAAGGGCAAAAACCAGAAAACTCATGGGCTGAGATAACAACAGTTTAACAAGTAAAAAAAAGGAGACCAGGAAAAAATAAGTAAAGGAAAAAAAGTCCTCCATAACTGCTTGCCACCAGCTAACTGATGCCCAGCCAGCTTGAGCAACAGCAGCTCTGGCAAACTTTTCCCCCTAACTTTGATTGCTGGGCATTGCACCATATGGTACAGAACATCCCTTTGGTCATCTGGGGTCAGCTCCTCCCAGCTTCCTGTGTTCCCTCAGTCCACTTCTCACTTGCTGGGAGAACAGGTGAGAAGCAGAAAAGGCCCTGATGTTGGACAGTGCTTAGCAATAACTAAAACATTCCCGTGTTATCAACATTGTGACAAATCCAAAACAGCAGCTGTGATGAATAGAATTAGAACTCTCTTTCAGCTAAAACCAGTACAATGGCTTTGATGGGGTAATGCAGGGTTGGCAGCACCTTTTACACCCAATTATAAACTAACTTTCCCTCACTTCAGAAAATGCTGGTCTAGGAGCCAAGGAAATTAATTTACTTTCTCAATATGTATTCCTTTTGCTTCTGATATTTGTAATCAGAGCTGCTGGTGATATGCTTGAATGGCTGCTGACAGGAATGACAGAGTGCCTCTAATTGCAGGAACGTTATCAGTTGAGGCACCACCATCAAACGCTGCATAGTGAATGCTTGCATCTGGCTGCCCTTCTAAGATTCTGTGTTTTTCTCTCTCTCCCTCCCTTTTCAGTCATTTACCTTTTGGGCTGATTTCAGCATCACTGTTCCTCCTTTCTCCTCCCTGAAAGGATATTTTGGAAGTATGGCTGATCATTGTCCTTTGTAATCCTTCAAAAATGTAAATGTGCCTCAGAGAAGAGGAAATATGGTATCTGTGACTCATCCATACTTCAGGCAAACTCTCTAGTTCAAGGGAAAATAAAAAAAGAAAAAGACATGCCCTAAAAAAAAAAAAAAAAAAAAAAAAAAAAAAAAAAAAGTTTTAAGACCATAACAAACTTAAACAGGAAGAGATATTGAATACAGTCAACAGGCTTCAGAAGCAGCAAACTTCTGATACACAAGAAAGTAACAATAGGCTAAGAAATTAATTATTCCAGATGTATTATGTATCCTGCACGCAAGTGGAATAGCAGACCTCCACTTAGAGATAAGTACAGCCTGTTTTAGTTTGTTTGAGGACAGGCACCCTTCTTGCACCCACACAGCGAGAAGCACTCAGCCCCACACAGCTCCATCAACTTCCATGCAGCGAGGGCATCAGCACCTGGCTCTCTACCAGGAACCCTCTTTCTTGAAAACAATTGTGTGCTGCTCTGCTATTTTCTTTCCACCTCTCCAGTGTCCTCTTGACGAGTCACTGAGCTCAGACAGGACAGCTTTAAAGGACCACAAACTGTGTGTGTGCAGAACAAGTGGGACAAATCGTTGTCATCCTTCAACTGTCTGCTGCTCATGAGCAAGGTTTGCAGTCCTGTGGAACAATGCCAGTGTGTCAGTGCTAACCCTGCAATGACAGATCACACACTTCACTCCCCACTCCTGGCCATCCTGAGGACAGCAGCTCATGAAGTTCACTCATCCTGGGCTCCTGGGCAGCTGCTGTTGGCTTGGGGGTGATCGCTCTGCTGGTTTGTACAGTATTTAGTACTGTGTTACATAAAAGATAACAATAGTTATTAAAGTCAGGGTTTGGGTGCATGTTTCTACCTGCCATAGCATAAATGTAAGCTCAGGTGATGTAGAGGAACCCGCACCAGGCTCTGTTGTCATGAACAAGAGTGAAGGCAGTCTGATCCCAAACAATACCGTATTTCATGTTTCAGATCCCAACACAGACATATACAAGCCACAATTTAACATTTCTGCAATGACCTAATGCATGGCAATTGCTGGTGGACTGGAAGTGTGTACATGGTAGACTGGCTTTGCAACAAAAAAGCATGACAGGTGGTTGCCTAGAGCAGGAAAATATTAAAAGCTGCACAACGTAAGTGCAGCATGTGAACAGTGGCAGGTTTGGAAAAGCTGGATGTTCTGCAGTCATGATGCTGATCCCAGTGTTGGATGCTCCACATGCACACACCTCTCCGCAGCCCAAAAACTGCAGTGCCAGTGATGAGCTTTCATGATGAGCAAGGATGTAGTAAATAATTACACAGAAGGGCCCATATCACTGAGCATGAACAGACACATTTTGTCTGGGTTTTGATTTAATGTTTATTGTTCTCACTTAAGGTAAAGGACAGTCTGAGCATACAGTTCAAATCTTCTGAAATTAGTGCCCAGGCCTGGTTTGGTTGTGGATTTTTTTTGTTTGTTTGTTTTGTGGGGATTTTTTTTTTTTGGGTTTTTTTTTTTTTTTTTTTTTTTTGGTGGGGGGGGGTTGTTCTTTTCTGTTTGTTTGTTTGTTTTTTTAATAGAAGTAAATCTCCAGCTTTTGCTCTATTTTTAAAGTTTATTTTATAATTTATTTTTCCCTGGAAGAAGCACAAATGTAATCCCTCATTACCATATATTATATAGAGAAGCTTCCAAAGTTTGGGGCATTCAAAGAAGGTTTGACACAATGACAGTGTCAGAGAGAAATCTTCCCTAGGAAACCCCCTGCCTGATCATGGTGTCATTCACAGCATTGCTGGTAACCCACCAAGCAAAACTCTTCCTACTGAGTCACTGATCTGATCTGGCATGGGGAGTTAGTTTCAGTGCTCAGGGTGCCCTCACTGACTCCTTGTGCACCCTGGCCTACCAGGGGCAGACTGGCAAAAATAATTTGGATCTTGCTCAGAAGCCAGGGAAAGCAGTTGTATGGCTGTCAGATTAAAGTGGATGCATCTCTCTTTATCCATGAGCAACTTCTGCTTTCTTCCTTATTGTAAATCTTTTCTCTGTAGCTGGGGATGCCTGCAGGTCCCAGGGACCTAGGGGTACAAAGGAGGGATGGGGTGCTGGGGTCAGGGTGGGCAGCTCTGGAGACATCCCTGAAAATGCTCCCAAAGTATAACACTCAGGGAAATATACTGCAACACAAGTTCAAGAGCAGAAGGTAACAACTATCAAGGAAGAGCATGCAAAACACAGTGAGAGAAAAAAAAAAAAAAAAGAGAACAGATCCAGACAGCTGCTGTCTCACTAGCATAGGCTTCACTGACTGTGTCTGCTCCAGAGGGACAGATCTGCTGGCAGATTTGTGCAAGTACTGTGCAGGGTGGTGTGCCCAGGCCAGGGGTAAGCTGCCATGGCAGCAGCTTTCAGCAGGTGCTAGGAGAAGTCATCCTGCCCTCAGCAACCACTAGATTACCTTATGTACCATGCATGTACCTCACTCTGCATTTTGCTGCCCATGTTTCCTCAAGAACCTTCTGAGAGGAAAGTGAAGGTAGTGTCATGATTTAACCCCAGCTGGCAATGAAGTACCATGCAGTCACAGGACCAACAGCTGGAAGGAAAACTGGATGCTGCCCACCAGCTTGCACAGTAAGAGCTGTCTTCCCACCCCCAGGCACATCTGCTTCTCCCTTTTTTCCCATGGCTTCCCCAGGTCTTGCATCTCTCCCTTAATTTTGGTGAGTATTCCTTGCTAGGGAAAAGCTTGAAGCGGGACCACGTGAATACAAAGAACATGAAGGTAAAATCTGCTGCCCAGCCATGAGTTTTCATCCTGTCCTAGTTTCATCTGGGATAGTGTCAATTTTATTCCTAGTAGCTGATACAATGCTATGATTTTGGTTCAAAATGAGAAAAATGTTAGTAACACACTGATGTTTTTGTTGTTGTTGAGCACTGCTTCCTCTAAATCAAAGACTTTTCAGTTTCCCATGCTCTGCCAGTCAGCAGGTCCACAAGAAGTGGGAGGGAGCATGGCTGGGACAGGTGATCCAGGTGTATTTTACAAACGCAGTGCTGGGTTAACAGCAACAAAAGTAAATTAGTATTAGAAATGATTGTGGAAAACATAGAGAATAAAACAGGAAAAAAAACCCCCAAATATAATTATGTTGACAGTTTTGGGGACCCAAAGCACTTTTTTTCTGCTTTTGCGGGCTAAAAGAGATCAGTGAGATCACCAGAGGAGGATTACAAAAAAGTAGTGTGTCAGACTCAAAAATAATCTGAAAACCACTCAATACTGGAAGAGAGGAGGATTGAATGCTCTTGCTCCAACCTTATTCATCCACCTGTCACTGCCTATGACACAGTCAGGAAACAAATCATGGGGCAGAGGGACCCAAGGCCTGAACCTGTACTGCTGTTCTGATGTCCTTACTTCAGTGCATCACTCACAAACAATGGGTTTTGGTTACTAACGCAGCCAGGACAGGCAAGTGTCAGAGGTACATAGGGATACACATTTCTGTCAGTGTAGGCTGGGGATAAAAGATCACATTCTTTTAATTCACACAGGCAGAAGTGGTGGAACAAGTTATGCAGGATTCTGGTCTCACCCCTGGAAATGTGCTGATACTCATGAATTCCTTTGCCAAGAGACCTGAAATGAGTCTGGAGGTGCAAGGCATCAGCAGATTATACCCAGAGGGTTTCTGAATTACTCGTTCTGTTTCATTCCTACTCTTTCCTGTTTGGCAAATTCATTCCAGCTCTGAAAGGTCAAGAAGCCATGCAATATTATGTTTCACGAATTGACCACTTAACTTTGTGTTCAGGCCCCCCAATTCTTTGGACATAGACAGGAGTGTGAGGCTGATTTTTGTTAACTGGAACATGATGTCCAGAACTGGGGAGCTTCCAGCATTGCTACTTTTGGTTCTCCAAGTAGCTGAGGAGTGTCAGCCTACTTAGAAATAGTAATGCCTTTGTTTCTAGACTGCACTGGTGGCAGTTGGATCTGGTTTACTAAGAACAAATATTTAAAATAATACATGGCTGCAAAAAGCTTGCCTTCTTTATTGTACTTCCTCCAGACTCAAGTTTTCCTGATTTCTTAAAGCATAGTCCCCTCTCTTCTTTGGGCAAAATCAGACCTGGGTGACATAAATAGGGCAGGAGAT
>NW_024500063.1:0-1178 GCF_017590055.1 Onychostruthus taczanowskii
GAACCGCCGCATGAAGTGGAAAAAGGATCACAAACTGCCCAACACCAAAACCCGCGCCGCGCCCGCGCCCGCCGAGCCCGCGGAGCGCGCCGAGGACAGCGCCAGGCTGCCGCGGGAGCGCGCCGAGGACATCACCAGGTTGTAACGGGAGCGCGCCGAGAGCGGGGAAAGAGCGGGAGGTGGGATTTTGCTGCGCGGGTTAGAGCGGAAAGTCGGAAAATTCGGGGTTTTCTGCCCCCGGTTAGAGAGGAAAGTCGGATTTTTCTGCACGGGTTAGAGAGGAAAGTCGGAAAATTCGAGTTTTTCTGCATGAGTTAGAGCGGAAAAGTCGAAAAATTCGGGGTTTTCTGCCCCGGGTTAGACAGGAAAAGTCGGAAAATTCGGATTTTTCTGCACGGGTTAGAGAGGAAAAGTCGAAAAATTCGGGGTTTTCTGCACGGGTTACAGCGAAAACTCGGATTTTTCTGCCCGGGCTGTAGCGGAAAAGTCGAAAAATTCGGGTTTTTCTGCCCAGATTAGAGCGGAAAAGTCGAAAAATTCGGATTTTTCTGCCCCGGGTTAGAGAGGAAATTCGGAAAATTCGGGGTTTTCTGCACGGGTTAGAGAGGAAATTCGGAAAATTCGGGGTTTTCTGCCCGGGTTAGAGCGGAAAAGTCGGAAAATTCGGGTTTTTCTGCCCCGGGTTAGAGAGGAAAAGTCGGAAAATTCGGATTTTTCTGCACGGGTTAGAGAGGAAAAGTCGAAAAATTCGGGGTTTTCTGCCCGGGTTAGAGCGAAAATTCGGGTTTTTCTGCACGGGTTAGAGAGGAAAAGTCGTAAAATTCGGGGTTTTCTGCACGTGTTAGAGCGGAAAAGTCGAAAAGTTGGGATTTTTCTGCCCTGGTTGCAGCTGAAATTCCGATTTTTTTTGGCCCCGGTTGTAGCGGAAATTCGGATTTTTCTACACCGGTTAGAGCGGAAAAGTCGAAAAATTCAGATTTTTCTGCCCGGGTTGCAGCAGAAATTCGGATTTTTCTGCCCCGGCTGTAGCGGAAATTCGGGAAAATCGGATTTTTCTGCCCTGGTTAGAGCGGAAATTCGGGTTTTTCTGCCCGGGTTGTAGCGGAAATTCGAAAAATTCGGGTTTTTCTGCCCAAGTTATAAAGAAAAAGTAGGAAAAATCGGATTTTTCTGCCCGG
>NW_024500064.1:0-1180 GCF_017590055.1 Onychostruthus taczanowskii
CCTCAGCTTTTCCTCACAAGGAGATGCACCAGGCCCTTCAGCATCCTCACAGCCCCCACCAGACCTGCTCCAGGAGCTTCAAGTCCCTCCTGTCCTGACACAGCATTCCAGGTGTGCCTCACAGGCTGGGCAGAGGGGCAGGATCCCCTCCCTCACACCCCCAGGAACTGCCCTTGGCCCCTGGGCTGGTCAGGAGCAGTCAGTGCCACCCTCTTCTGCACAGAGCAGCAGCCCCAGCCCAGCCTGGTGCCTGGGGTTGTTCTCCCCAGATGCAGGACCCTGCTGTGGCCTGTGCTGGATTCCAGAAGGTTCCTCTCTGCCCCTCTCAAGGTCCCCCTGAAGGGCCACACAACCCTCTGAGGTGTCAGCCCTCCTCCCAGCTCTGTGTCAGTCATCTCTGGGAAGGCAGTGGATGTGGTGGTTTGGGGTTTTAGCAAAGCTTTTGATCCCATCTCCAACACTCTCTTGGATAAGCTGTCCCTCACACAGCTCCACCCTTTGCATGGGTGAGCAGGCAGTGCCAGCTCAAGCTCAAAGGATTACAGTAAATGGGGTCACATGGAGTGGCCCCAAATGGCTTTCTCTGTATCCAGCCTGGTTTTCCCAGAATTTCCAGGGATGTTGGGGAAGGGGCTGGGACATCCAGATGGGCAGGAAGATCCAAAAATCCCATTATTTGGGTGGGTGGATATGGCAGCAAAGCTGGGATGAGGCTGGAATGAAAGGAGGCCCCCTCCAAATCCAGGGAAAAGGGGGAGAAAAGCCCATTATTCCCATGGAACTGGTTTTTCCAGGGCAGGGAAAAAGGACAGTCACCAGTGGGGTTACACAGGGCTCTGTTTGAGGGCTGGTGCTCTTGAATGGTTTTATAAGTGCTCCAAATCCAGGAATTTAGCATACATTAAGCAGGTTTGCCAACAACAGTGACCTGGAAGGGGCTGTAGAGGCCCAAAGGGCCTTACAGGGAGCTGGGCAGTCACAGCCTGTGTGAGATTCAACAGCAGCACTGCTGGACTCTGCACCTGGCACAGGGCTGCACAGTTTGGGGGTGAGAGGCTGGAGGGCAGCCCAGCACAGACCAGGGGGCTGACAGCAACTGCAGCAGGAGCCATCAGTGGCAGCCAAGAGCTGACTCTACCCTGGTACAGCCTGGATGAGGGAGGGGATTGTCCTGCTCTGC
>NW_024500065.1:0-1178 GCF_017590055.1 Onychostruthus taczanowskii
GTGGACTGGGCAATGTTCCTGTGAACACCATGGCCCCGCTTCCCCACGGACACGGCCAGGGCTGTTGGCTGAGCTGCAGCTGATTTATGGCCCCTGTTACTTAAATATTAATGAAGGGCCTGGCCGGCCCCGCGCCTGCTCCCTTTGAGGCTAATTATTTTTTAAGTCAATATATGTGATCCACGGGGGATCTGCCATTGTGACTGAAGGTCGGCACAATGGGGAGCTTGTTTAAACCTGGCAATCAAAGCGTGGTCAGTTTGGGGCACAGCATGTGCTTTCTGGCATTCACCCCAGCTGCAGCCCCACATCCATCCCAGGGCCACACCAGCCCCAGAGAGGGGCTCGGGGATGAGGCAGGATGGAGAATTTGATGCACTTCAACTGCATGCCCAGGCTCACCGGCGAGGCCTCATCCCATCCCCGTGCCCATCGCTGTCCCCATCCTCTTCCCCCTGCCCGAGCCTGTCCCCATTCAGTGCTCTGGGCTCACGAGGCACAGCCACCACCTCTGGAAGAAGCAGTGGCAGAAGCTGGCCCCGGGCTGGGGGGAGCCGTGGGAAGCACCTCGCACTCTCCCGGGGCGGGGGGATGCGGGAAAGGGAAGCACCGGGAGCAGCCGGGAGTGTGGGTGGGCTGGAGCAGGCGGGCTTGGCCGCCGCCGTGTCCCATCGAGCCGCTCCATCCTCCGGTCATTTACAATAAAAAATAAAGCAGGGAGGATTTCCAAGCCCAACACGGGGCTGGCCCGGCTCCAGCGGGAGGTCGATGATTTGCTTTGCGCTACACATGCTTTAAAAATAATAATAAACCGAGTCAAAAACGAAAAGTGAGCTATGAAGAGGGAGAACAGCACGTTGTTTCCGCAGGCCGGGCTGCGAAAGCCAAAGGCATCAGGGAGCAGCTCGGCTGAGCAGCGCCGGAGCGCGGGGGAGACTTGGCACCAGCCTGTCCTTAACTGCGTGACACCTGATCCCATCCAGGGCTGCTGTACGAGCTGCCGGACCCGGAGCCGGAGCCGGAGCCTCGCCCGCCAGCAGCCCAGGGAACAAGAAAACATTTTCCTTGACGAAGAAAAAACACCCCACCCCATCTGCAGGGACCTGCTCCCGCACACAGTGCCCGCGCCTGGCCCTGAGCGGAGCGGGATAGGCACGGCATGGCATGGCATGGCATGG
>NW_024500066.1:0-1177 GCF_017590055.1 Onychostruthus taczanowskii
TTATTCCAAATTTTCCCCAGTTTTTTCTCCAAATATTCCCTAATTCCCTCCAAAATTCCCCAATTTTTACCCCAATTTCTTCCCCAATTTTCCCCCAAAATTCTCCATTTCCCCCCAATTATTCCAAATTTCCCCCATTTTTTCCCAAACTCCCCCAATTTCCCCCCAATTTTTCTCCCCAAACTCCCCCAATTTCTCCCTAAAATTCCCCAAAAATCCCCAATTTTTTCCCCAAAATTCCCCCAAAATCCCAATTTCCCCCAAAATTCCCCAATTTTTCCCCCAATTTTCCCAAATTTCCCCCATTTTCTCCCAAACTCCCCCAATTTTCCCCCCCAAACTCCCCAATTTTTTCCCTAAACTCCCCCAATTTCTTCCCCAAATTTCCCTCAAATTTTCCCCAATTATTCCCCAATTTTTCTCCAAATTTCCCCAATTTTTCTCCCCAAACTCCCCCAATTTCTCCAAAAATCCCCAATTTTTTCCCAAAATTCCCCATTTCCCCCCCAAAAATCCCAAGTTCCCCCAAAATTCCCCAATTCTCCCCTAAATCCCACAAAAATCCCCCCAAAAATTCCCAAATTCCCAATTTTCCCCCAAATTTCATTAATTTTCTCCCAAAATCCCCCAAAATTTCCCCCCAAAAATCTCCTCTAAAAATCCCAAAACTTTCCCCAAATTCCCCAAATTTCCCCCCAAAAAAATCCCCAAATTTTCCCAAAGTTTCTCCCAAAACCACCAAAAATTTCCTCCCCAAAATTCAATTTTTCCCGAAATTTTCCCCAAAATTCCCCAATTCTCCCCTAAATCCCCCCAAATCCCACAAAAATCCCCCCAAAAAATTCCCAAATTCCCAATTTTCCCCCAAATTTCATTAATTTTCTCCCAAAATCCCCCAAAATTTCCCCCCAAAAATCTCCTCTAAAAATCCCAAAACTTTCCCCAAATTCCCCAAATTTCCCCCCAAAAACCCCCAATTTCTCCCCAAATTTTCCCCATTTTTTCCCAAATTCCCCCAATTTCTCCCCCCAATTATTCCCCAATTTTTTCCCAAATTTCCCCAATTATTCCCCCAATTATTCCCCAATTTTTCTCCAAATTTCCCCCATTTTTCCCCAAACTCCCCCAAATTCTCCCCAAAAACCCCCAGTTTTCCCCCAAAATTCCCCCAAAATCC
>NW_024500067.1:0-1177 GCF_017590055.1 Onychostruthus taczanowskii
AAAATCCTTAAAAATTAAAAATAAATCCTTGGAAAATCCCTCAAGTCTCCCTCAGAATCCTTCTAAAAGCCCTCACAAGCCCTCCAGGAATGCCTTCACAACTCCCTCAGAACCGCCTTCAAAAATCCCCTTAAAAAAAAATCCTCAAAACCCCCAAGAAATTTCTAAAACCCCACAAAATCCCCAGATTTTCCCAAATCCCAAGAATTCCAAGGAAAAATTCCCGACCTGGCAGCTCCTTCGCGGGAGTAGAGGACGGTGTAGTGCAGGACGCTCCCTCGGGGCTCTGCGGGCGGCCGCCATGTCAGGCGGATGAAGCGGCTGGAGACGAGCGAAGGCCGCAGGTCCTGAGGGGCTGAGGGGAGGAGGGCGGGGTCAGCGAGCTCTGGCCGGGAAAGAAGAGCGGGAAGAGGTTAGCTGAAGGGGGGAAAAGAAAGAAAAATTGGATAAAAATGGGTGGGAAAATGGGGGAGAAATATGGGGGAAATTTGGGGGAAATTGGAGGAAAATTGGGGAAAAATAGGAGGTAAAATGGTGAGAAAATGGGGGGAAGTTGGGGGGGAAATGGGACAAAAATGGGAAAAATTGGGGGAAGATGAGGGGAAAAATGGGAGGAAAAAGGGGATAGAAATGGGAACAACGGGGGAAATGGGAGGAAAATGGGACAAAAATGGGTAAAAATTAGGAAAAGGGGGGGGAAATTGAGAAAAAATGGAAAAAAGATAAAAAAAATGAGAGCGAGGAGGGGACTCAGGTCCTGAGGGGAGCAGGGCAGGGTCAGCGAGCTCTGGTGGGGGGAAAAAAGAGCGGGAAGAGGTTAGCTGAGGAGAGAGGGGGAAAAAGAAGGAAAAATTGGATAAAAATGGGTAAAAAAGGGGAAAAATGGGGGGGAATATGGGGAAAATTTGGGAAAAAAATTGGAGGAAAATTGGGGGAAACGGGAGAGAAATTGGGGAAAAATGGGAAGTAAAATGGGGGGAAATAGGGGGAAATGGGACAAAAATGGGAAAAATTGGGGGAAGATGAGGGGAAAATGGGAGGAAAAAAGGGATAGAAATGAGGGAAATGGGACAAAAATGGGGAAAAATGAGGAAAAGGGGGAAAATTGAGGAAAAAATGATAAAAAAATGAGAGCGAGGAGGGGCCTCAAGTCCTGAGGGGAGCAGGGCGGGATCAT
>NW_024500068.1:0-1178 GCF_017590055.1 Onychostruthus taczanowskii
CCCCCTCTCCCTTTAATGGAAAATCAATAGGATTATTTTAGGGAGCTATTTGGATGAGTTGGTTCAAAGAGGCAGCAATTTTTCTTCTCTATTCAGAGAATTACCCTTCTCTGATGTCGGGAACAAGGAGACCTCCTGACCACAGACAGTTTGACCAAGAATAATTCCAGTTCAAAATAATTTCCATCCATCAAGAGAAACAAACTGTAGGAATGGGACGAGAAAATTCCAAGCCACTCTGAGTCTTCAACCCTGAACAAACACTGAGGAAATATATTGATATTACAGAACACATTTTCATGTGAAATGAAGCCATGAGCCACAAAAAAATACTTTATCCATATTAAGGTTGATAAAGCTTGGGAAGGAAACAATCCAGGGATTCTGTGCAGCACCAAAACATCAGTTCAGCTCCTGCAAAGAGAATTTTGGCCTCTTTCTAAAGAAGCTGTTCCCCCCTCCAGGGACTTCTGGAAATGCTGTTCTGGAATTTGATTTTGTTTTGGCTCTGAAAGGACCATCCCAGCCCTGCTGCACCCAGACAGGCACAGTTAGTGACCATTAATCCATCAAAAATTCTGGAAATGGTAACAGTAATACAGTTATGGTGTTATCATATCCCTGTGCTTTACAGCTGTAAACTGGGATGGAAAATGGCCACCTAAACCTTGGGATAAAGGTGCTGCTTCCTAAGGACTCTGCCAGTATTATCCATCCCTGATGAGAGGATTTCCCAGGAAAGAGGGAGTAACTTCAAAGGATTAAAAGAGCTTGACATCACCAACAGCCAGAGTCAGTTCATTCCTTGCAGTCCCAGACAACTCATGAAATTCAGAATTTTGGGGTGGGATTCCTGTTCCCCATGGAGTTGGGGTGACAACTTGCTGCTTTTATCACTGCTCCACACTGGAGTTCAAAAGAGGTGTTTCAAAGGAGACTTCTCCTACAAACGCTCCATCTGCAACCCAAATCCCTCACAGCTTTTCCTGATGGAGGGAGCCGTGGGGCTCCACATCAATCACCAACATGCTTGGGAGGATCAGATCCCATCCCTGCTCCTCCTGGGAGCCTGGAATGTCTGTTCAGCCTGGTGGCACAGCTCTGTGACTGGCAGGTGTCCCCAGAAGTTCTCAAGGAGACACACATGAAAATATTCCTCATGGCCAAGATCCCATCCA
>NW_024500069.1:0-1177 GCF_017590055.1 Onychostruthus taczanowskii
TACCAGCAGCGGATGCTGAGCTGCCCACAGAGGCAGTTGGAGGAGGAGCAATCGTCCTGGCAGGTGCAGTGCTGAAAAACCGCCCCAAATTTATCCCAAATTAACCCAAATTTATGCAAAATTAACCCAAAATTATCCAAAAGACGCAAAAATCCGTCCAAAATCTACCCAAAATCCCCCAAATTTGCACCAAAATATACGAAATTACACCAAAATTATACCAAAATTACATGAAATTAATCCAGAATTACACAAAATTTAACCAAAATACACAAATTTCCCCCCAAAATCCCCTCCCAGTTTGTCCCAGTCCCTCCCTCCCCCCAAAATTCCCATTTCCCCATCAATTTTACCCCCAAAATTCCCATTTTTATCCCATTTTACCCCCAAATTTCCCATTTTTACCCCATTTTACCCCCAAATTTCCCATTTTTATCCCATTTTACCCCCAAATTTCCCATTTTTATCCCATTTTACCCCCAAATTTCCCATTTTTATCCCATTTTACCCCCAAATTTCCCATTTTTATCCCATTTTACCCCCAAATTTCCCATTTTTATCCCATTTTACCCCCAAATTTCCCATTTTTATCCCATTTTACCCCCAAATTTCCCATTTTTATCCCATTTTACCCCCAAATTTCCCATTTTTATCCCATTTTACCCCCAAATTTCCCATTTTTATCCCATTTTACCCCCAAATTTCCCATTTTTATCCCATTTTACCCCCAAATTTCCCATTTTTATCCCATTTTACCCCCAAATTTCCCATTTTTATCCCATTTTACCCCCAAATTTCCCATTTTTATCCCATTTTACCCCCAAATTTCCCATTTTTATCCCATTTTACCCCCAAATTTCCCATTTTTATCCCATTTTACCCCCAAATTTCCCATTTTTATCCCATTTTACCCCCAAATTTCCCATTTTTATCCCATTTTACCCCCAAATTTCCCATTTTTATCCCATTTTACCCCCAAATTTCCCATTTTTATCCCATTTTACCCCCAAATTTCCCATTTTTATCCCATTTTACCCCCAAATTTCCCATTTTTACCCCATTTTACCCCCAAAATTCCCATTTTTATCCAATTTTACCCTCAAACTTTCCATTTTTATCCCATTTGACCCCAAAAATTCCCATTTTTATACAATCTGACCCCCAAATCCCCATTTTT
>NW_024500070.1:0-1176 GCF_017590055.1 Onychostruthus taczanowskii
GGTTGGTTCCACTGGGTTCCCAGTCTCGACCAGCCGCCGAAACTCCGTCGGGGCGCCGCCCGGGATTTTGGGCTGGAAACCCCAGGACCCTTTACCAGATCACGGCGGCTCGGTCACCAAATTGTTATAAATTAAAATTGCGAATGAGCCAATTTTAATAAAAATATGAAAAATAAAATTTATTTTGCGACCGTAATAACAGTCCGACAGCCACCACCAAAAACGGACAGCGTATCAGCCCCGGGCAGTGATGCGGGTGAACGTGGGAGCTGGCTTCGATAATGCCAGATTCTCCCCCTCCACACACACTGCTTTGAGGACGCAATTCTTATACGGTTTAATTTGCCTGCGGCCAGTAGTCCTTTGTCTCTTTCCAAGTCTCTCATATTTAAGTTGGTTTCTTTTCTCTGTCCCAAGCTGCACAAAAACCCCATCCAAGAGCAGAATCATAGTCTTCCCCTGTTCCAGTAACCCGGCATTCATGCCCGAGATGCCAATGGCCCTCAGATAGGCATCGCCCCGATTTCCCGGACTCGGGTATTCAGGGTTCGAGTGTCAATGGTCCCCCAATAGGCATCTCATCTGGTGCCATCCTTTGGGCATAGGGTCGTTGGCCACTTCCTGTCTTGGCAGCTACAATCTTCTTCTCATGCAAATGTCCCTCTGCCGCGGTTTCTCAGTGTGTCTCCAGGCTGGATTTCTTAACCTGAATGGAATGAGAGGAACTCCCGCCCTTCCCTTCTTCTCTTCCTCTGTTTATTTTATTTATATCAACTCAACTGATACACCATTTATTCCCATGAATTACTACCCGTGTATCTAACAGACCCAATACACATCCTTTGGTTTCATGTTCATTGCTTCTTGGGTTTTCTTGGCAGACCCCGATATCTTCCCCTCTGCTGTTCATTAGGTGCACACTTCTGGATTTCCTTCTCAGCCTTTTCCAGAGCAGGTGTCTCCAGCTCTGCCGGGGGCAGTGTCTGGGGGAGCTGTTGGTTGCTGTTTGCTGCTGGGCCTTGATGTTTTGTTGCTAGTCCTTATCCCTGTGGGTATCTTTTGGGCTATTCCCAGTCTATTAACATGTTAAGATCATCTCAGTTGAGTGGTGTAACATTGTGTGAAAAAAGACTTGAAGACTCCTTTCCTCAAGGCCAAGGCAAATTAAGCATGAGT
>NW_024500071.1:0-1176 GCF_017590055.1 Onychostruthus taczanowskii
GGGCCGCCGGGGGGGAGGGGCGGCCCGGGAGGCCCCGCCCCCGCCCCGCCCCCCCCGAAGGCCAGGCAGGACTCGCAGTCCCCGAGGAGCCGCGAGAGCCCCGGGCAGGGCCCGGGGGGGCACTGGGGGTCGGGAAATTGGGGATATGGGGGCAGAACTCCGCCACAATGCACCCGGAATTACCTTAAAACAACCTCAGAATCCACCCAAAATTCCAACAGAATCCACCCGGAGTTCCCTTAAAATTCCAACAGAATCCACCCGGAATTCCCCCAAAATTCCAACAGAATCCACCCGGAATTCCCCCAAAATTCCAACAGAATCCACCCGGAGTTCCCTTAAAACTCCGTCAGAATCCACCCGGAGTTCCCTTAAAATTCCGCCAGAATCCACCCGGCGTTCCCCCAAAATCCCCTTAAAACTCCGCCAGAATGCACCCGGAATTCCCTTAAAACTCCAACAGAATACACCCAGAATTCCGCCAAAATCCCCTTAAAACTCCGCCAGAAGCGCGGGGGGGCGGGGCCGCCGGGGGGGAGGGGCGGCCCGGGAGGCCCCGCCCCCGCCCCGCCCCCCCCGAAGGCCAGGCAGGACTCGCAGTCCCCGAGGAGCCGCGAGAGCCCCGGGCAGGGCCCGGGGGGGCACTGGGGGTCGGGAAATTGGGGATATGGGGGCAGAACTCCGCCACAATGCACCCGGAATTACCTTAAAACAACCTCAGAATCCACCCAAAATTCCAACAGAATGCACCCAAAATTCCGTCAGAATCCACCCAAAATCCCCTTAAAATTCCGTCAGAATACACCCGGAATTCCCCCCGAAATGCCCTTAAAACTCTGCCAGAATCCACCCAAAATCCCTTTAAAACTCTGCCAGAATCCACCCGGAATTCCGCCAGAATAGACCTGGAATTCCCCCAAAATCCCCTTAAAACTCCGCCAGAATCCACCCGGAGTTCCCCCAAAACTCCCTCAGAATCCACCCAAAATTCCCTCAGATTCCACCCAAAATTCCCTTAAAATTCCATCAGAATCCACCCAAAATTCCCTCAGATTCCACCCAAAATTCCCTTAAAATTCCATCAGAATCCACCCAAAATTCCGTCAGAATCCACCCAAAATTCCCGTAAAATTCCGTCAGAATCCACCGAAAATTCCGTCAGAATCCACCCAAAAT
>NW_024500072.1:0-1176 GCF_017590055.1 Onychostruthus taczanowskii
TTTTTTTTTGGAGTTTGGGAAATATGGCCTGAAAAAGGACCAAAAATCGATTTTTAAATAATGAAAAAATAAAGAAAAAATCAAAAACTTAAAAAAAAATTAAAAAAAAATTAAAAATAAACCAAAAAAAAAAATTTAAAAATTGGGACGAAAAATCCTCCCAAAATCCCAAGAAATTGAGAATAAATTCCCAAAAAAATCCCCCAAAAATCCCCCAATAAAATAAAAAAAAAAAAATCCCAATAAAATCCCCCAAAAATCCCTATAAAATCTCCTAAAAATCCCCCAAAAATTCCAATAAAATCTCCCAAAAATCACAATAAAATCCAAATAAAATCCTAAAAAACATTTCCCAAAAATCCCAATAAAATCCCCCAAAATCCCAAAAAAATCCCCCATAAATCTTCCAAAAATTGCCAAAAATCCCAATGAAATCACAAAAAAATTCCCCAAAAATGCCAATAAAATTCCCCATAAAATCCCAATAAAATCCCCCAAAAATCTCCCAATAAAATCCCCCAAAAAATCCCAATAAAATTCCCCAAAGTCCCCAAAAAATCCCCCCCAAAAATCCCAATAAAATCCCCCAATAAAATCCCCTAAAAATCCACCATCTCAAAAATCCCAATAAAATCCCAAAAAAAATCCCAAAAAAATCCCAAAATCCCCCCAAAAATGCCCCAAAAATCCCCCAAATCTCCCAATAAAATCTCCTAAAAATCCATTAAAAATCCCAATAAAATCTCCCAAAAAAATCTCCCAAAAATCCACCAAAAATCTTCCAAAATAATTCGCAAAAATCCCAATAAAATCCCAATAAAATCCAAATAAAATCCTAAAAAAAATCCCCCAAAAATCCCCTAAAAATCCACCAAAAATCTTCCAAAAAATCCCCCCAAAAATCCCAATACAATCCCCCAAGAATCCCAATAAAATCCCCCAAAAATCTCCCAAAAATCCCAATAAAATTCAAAAATAATCCCAATAAAATCCCAATAAAATCTCCCAAAAATCCCCCAAAAATCCCAATAAAATCTCCCAAAATTCCCCCCAAAATCCCAATAAAATCCCCTAAAAATCTTCCAAAAACTTCCCAAAAATCCCAATAAATCTCCCAAAAATCTCCCAAAATTCCCAATAGAATCCCAATAAAATCCCCCTAAAATCCCAATAAAA
>NW_024500073.1:0-41635 GCF_017590055.1 Onychostruthus taczanowskii
CCTAAGCGCAGGTCAGCCAGAGTTTCCCCCCTGCCCAGGAATCAATGGCCTAATCGCAGGTCACTTGTACCTCAGACAGAGTTCCCACCTGCCCGGGACACAACGGCCTAATCGCAGGTCAGCCAGAGTTGCACCCTGCCCCGAAAACAACGGCCTAATCGCAGGTCACTTATACCTCAGCCAGAGTTCCCACCTGCCTGGGAAACAACGGCCTAATCACAGGTCACTCATACCTCAGCTAGAGTTCCCACCTGCCCGGGACAAAAAGGCTTAATCGCAGGTCACTTATAAGACAAGACAACAAAAAGGTACCTTTTACTTTCAAAGCACCTATCACAATTTTATGTGTTACTGGACTAGTCGTAGTGCTGTTGGATATCCCTCAATCCAGCTGTGCTGTCTAACCCCAGATGTTCTTGGGAATTTTATCCCTCAATTCAGCTGTGCTGTCCAACCCCAGATGCTCTTGGGCGTTTTATACCTCAATCCAGTGGTGCAGTCTAACCCCAGATGCTCTTGGGTATTTTTTCCCTTAATCCAGCTATGTGGTACAACACAGATGCTCTTAGGCATTTTTTTATTTCAGGCTGTGTTGTCCAACTCTGGATGCTCTTGGGTAAAAAATTTTTATCCCTCAATCTGTGTTGTCCAACCCCAGTTGCTTTTGGGCATATCCTCAACTGGCAGAATTCTGCTCAACCCTGGATGCTCTTGGAATGCAAATCCCTCAACCCAGCACAGTTTCAGGGGCCCCTCTTTTCCTGTTTCCTAGTGGATTGGGCTAGGAAACTCTGCTCCCTTCCTCCAAGGGGTCCAACCCCTCCCTGAGACCCAGTCCCAGTTACCCCGGGGGATTCTCTCACTCCTTTTAACATTCACTTCGTCTCTTTACTGGCCGTTTTTCCTCGCAGAAAGACGGAACCGCAGCATGGGAGACTCCACACTTGGGTAGCAAGTCTGGGACAACCAGCCCGCCTCTCATTCACACACATTCATCCCCCCGTACCTGCCCCCCCGAAAAGTACTTACCAATCCTTTTTCCTTTGCGGGTTCTTCGTGTGCACTACTACTCTTAGGAGGCCAATTACCACAGTTTCAGAAAGGGAGCCTTTTTCCCCTCTCTTTGTTTTATTGCCTCTCTTTGTCCACCGATGTAACCTGCACCTGTCGGTTGCACCAGGGGAACGTATTTAATAGTTAATTTAATACTTAAGAAAATTAATACAGCATAACTTTCTAACATAACACATACAATATTCATTTTAATACTTGCGAAAAGCCAATCATAAAATACACATTTTTCACAGCAGCCTTGTCCCCAGGGAGGCTTCACCTGACAACCGATCAGGGCAGAGAAATCTTCCACGATCAGGCTGCAAGCGAGTCCCCACTTGCTGATGCCCCGATGTCCAGGAAAAATATGCCCGGGAAATCGGACTATGGGAGGAGCCTTAACACACAAAACCAGTTAACAATGGGGGCCATTTTTCTTTGGTTTTGTTAGAGGGATCAGGGGCTCGCCCGGAGGGTCATCTTGGCTCTCCTCCCCGCCGTCGCCTTTTCCTCCCTGGGGTCTTGCTTTTCCGTCTGCATCTGTCCTGCCCTGCTTCGCCGTTTCCCCAAGGCAGCTCATTGCCGCGACAACCTAGTTTGCCTGACGGAGGAGAAGCTGCCAGTACCCAGCCCACAGCCGTCGCTGCCACCGTGTTTTCCGCGTTGCCTGCAGCACCAGCCCACAGCGGCAAAAGCCCGCAGCAGTCAGCCCACAGCCGTTGTTTGCCGACGGTGGAGACACGCTGCCGCTATCGCCTGGAAGTCGCGCCCAGCCTCTCACAAGAGCTGCACAGACGCATCGCAGCTTGCAGCTCCATCTTCCGAGTTGACACTAACAGGGCGCCCGAGGTACAGCAGTGATGATCTGTCCCTGTCTTCTGTTTCTTTCTCCGTCTCTGCTCTCTCTTCTTACCCTTTGGTAAGAACACTTACCCTTCTTTATGAATAAACAGTTCTCAGATATAATATTGCCGCTTTTGCTCTTCATTTTCGTCAGAGAAATCTCCCGAATCTTTCCTGACTCCGCCTTTTACAGCAGGACCGGACAGACTCGACCTTTTGCCTCTCTATTTTCCACCAGAGGCTTTGCTCCCCGCTACAGCATTTTACCCTCACTGCCGCGCTAGAGGCTTTATATTTTAGCACAACACAGATCAGTTTCATTAAACTTAGTGCCGTAGAGCATCAGTTAGCAACCTATTTTATCCAAATAGGACTGCATGATAGATAATTTAAAAAAATAAATAGACTAACAAAAGCTAACTCCATTCATCACGTATATTTTGGTGTTTCTAAAATAACTATTTTAGAAACACTATTTCATAGTGTTTTTTAAATAAATTCATATAAAATATAGAGGTATTTAGGAAAGAGCAATATTAATTTTTGACTAATAGTGGCTGAGAAATATTTTTTTTCTTAAAACAAAGCCCTTTCCAGAAGTATTACTAATACAATTATGACAACTGATCTTCTAAGATGCCAAAGGAGTGCTGTGATGCTCATAACATATGGAATTACGCAGAAAAATTAGTCTGCTTCTTTGGATCAGGAAGGTGATCTTGAAATGAATCCCCTGGTAGCCTGGTTTTACACCACTTCAGTTCACATTGTGCCCTTTCAAAACATCAACTGGATTCCTTATGGATGAAACTAAGTAAGGAGACATGCACCTCAGTCACAACTGGGACTTGATCTCTGGGACCCTGCTGAGGCTCATCCAAGAGTGGGATAATGCCTGATCCCAAAATGCAACATATTAAAAACAATGCTGTCAGGATGCCAGCTTCCCAACGCCAGTGATTGCATTGGTCAGATCTGTCTGGTAAGACAGATGTTGGCTAGGGCACCATTTTGTTTTAGACAGCAATGGCTTGATATGCTTTCTCTTTGTGCTGTGAGTCTAGTAACAGGGCAGCGTCTTCAGAGCAAAGTGCATCCATAGTCAATTCTGTAGGCATGTTTCACATCTGAAAGAGAGGCAAATTGTTTCTGAAATGTTTGGCTTAACAAATGGTACTTGCACGGTGACTCTAGGTGTGGAAAGGATATTTTACATATACTTGGTCATCCAGCTAGGAACACTGAAGACCTGATTTTTCAAGGGACTTTGCAATAGCCACTTGTCCTGGTTTAGGACAAATTAGGGGAAATCTCCAAAAGGGAGCCCCCTAAAAAAAAACCCCTCCAACCACCCCTCCCCCAATACCGGGTTCGGGAAGGAATTCCTCAGAGGAGCACAGTGGAAAACAAAACCTATTTATTAACAAATAACAAAAGAACACTCCCCAACACAAGAAAAGGGAAGAAAACCAGGCAGTGCTGTGGAGGGCGCTGAGCTTCTCTCGCAGACTCCGGGGGTCCTGGACGTCCCAGGTCAGGTCCGGAGCCGGTCCAATATCTTCGGGGGAGGGTAAGAAAGAGGGAACGAAGGAAAAAGAAAAAAAACAGCGTAGAAAGCAGAAAGCGGCAAAAAAGCAGCTAGCAGCTAGCAGCCGAGGCAAGAGCAAGCAAGCAAGCAAGCCAGCCAAGCCAAGCAGCCCAAAGCAAAAGCCAAGGTGCCTGGTCACACTCACACCCCTCCCTCCCCGCCCCGCCGCGGCAGGACGGCTGGGGAGGAAAAGGCGCAGCTGCCAGACACAACACATGATATTGGGATAAAGGCTGTCACCCCACGACACCACTCATAAATTCAAAGCATAGCTTCCTGAGGATTTAATATAATTTTGGAACTTTTCTACATGCTAAATTCAGAAAGGTATTCTGTTAGACAGTCAGCCAATAAGTACCACAATTAGTGACCACATGACACAAGTTTGATTTACATATCCTAGATTCCTTTCAGTTCTTTTGATAGAGCTAACATAGAACAAAATTTTTCAAAGAACATAGAACAAAATTTTTCAAAGAACATATAAAATTATATAGTGTTTTTTTCTTAATGAACTCCTCTACATCACTATATTAATAACTTTGAAATTTCTACAGGCAAGTCTTCTTCATTTTATGACTCTGACTTGTGCCCAGCATTGTTCCAACCCTCAACAGATTAAAAAATTAATCTGCTTATCCCTGCTTATCCTAATATCAGCTCATAGATGGGGAAATTCTTGACAATATGACAAATTGACAATATGCAAACTTATTTTTGTTTTTCCTATGAGGTCTATAAAAAGCACATACAAGGCATTTTTTGTTTACTTACCTCAAACAGGACTACTCCCAGCTCCATGGGATAACCCAAAATGTTACTGTATTCCACATCCATCTGTACGCAAATATTGTTACTGTCTCTTTAAAATCCAAAGGTGCAGCCAGAAACAGAATCTGAGGTCTGGGGGTGGTGCCATGGGCTTTTGAAAGTTTTTCTGGCAGGTTTTTGAAAGTTTTTCTGGCAGTTAGGTCTCTTGTTTCAGTGATTTTTGCCTCGATTGCTTCTTGGTTTTTTGGTCAGAGTTCTCTCTGCTTGGTTTGGCTCTTGGTTTCTTCCTATAGAGCTGAGGCAGCATGGGCAGAGGCTTTTCCTTTTTGGGTTCTCCTTTCAGTTTTTTGGTTCTCCTTTCAGTTTTTTTTTTGCATTTGTCCTTGTCTCAGAGAGACTGAATTGGGGTGAGTTCTATGGGGGCCTGCCTGTTGCCACCGTGCCAAGTGGGGCAGCTTTTGCCCCAGCCCAATCTGCTCCAAACTCACCAACAGCACCTGGCTGGGGCAAGAAGACTGTGGAGTCATGCCAAACCAGCCACCCTGCCTTGACTGCTCCTGTTATCTCCTGCCTTGAGAAAGGCGAAGTCCCTCCGTGGGTTCTGGCCCTGACTGAGTTTCCAGCCAACACCGGAGCATGCCAGCTTCCTTTCTTATCAAAACCCTTCAGCCCGAGGTAGGGGTAAGACTTGACACCACCTTTACCTCTTTCCTTCTATCCCTATGCCTGACTACAGAGTGGCATTTTGGGAGAGGGTGTCCCTGGCATTTTTGGTCTCTCTTTGTTCTGGGCAGCCCGTGAGATTTAGCAGTTTTGTATCTGATGGTTACTTGCTGTTATTTCTTGCCTGTTGCTGTTCTGCTTCTTAGTAAACTGTTATTTTTTTTCACTTGTATCTATGTGTATTCATTTCTTATTGGTGGAGAGGGATTTGTTGAGCCTGTAAACGGAGGCAATTCATTCCTGAGTGTTCTCATTTAAATTGTCTCAAATTAAGACAATATAGTTTTTAACGGGTGAAGTATTTTCCCTCTTCTAATTCTCAAAAATTACCCCATTGGGTAACTCAGCACATCATTCTGTGTTACTCTTGGAGTAAAGTGTAGTCAAACAATTAAACTTGAACAAGCAAAAAGAATTGATTGTATAATGAAGTTACAGACTAAATTCCTCTTTAAATTATGAATTTAATTATTTATTGCTTAAGATGACATAGGAAGCTCCCAGTAATAGAGCACATGAATGAAAATGTTAGTTATATCAGACAGGCCCTTTCCCCCTTTAAAAAATATTTGCCTGAGCGGAGACATTTTCACACCTTGAGTAGCTGCAACTGTTCTCCTTGATTGTTTTTCTGCAACACATAAGAAGAGTAGTGATTGCAAAATCCAGTGTGCCATACCTAATTGCATAATTTAATATTCTAAGTTTTTCTTCTCCCTCTTTTGTTCTTTCAGCAGCATGCAGGACTGAGGCTTATGGCAATGTCTCCATTTCTCAGAAGGCAACAGTCTGCTTCCAGTTGTTAGGAAAATTAATCCACAAACATCAGAGGTTTATGTCCAAAAAGGAGACAGAGGAGTTCTTTTACTTTATTTGAATAAAGGGAGAGGCCATGGGGCATTCCCCTGGGCTCTCTCAAACTTTTGGAGGAGTCAGCCTCCCTTTTTATCATATATAAATTTTTATATAATTTCCCGGTCACATTTCCCTTCTCTCTTTCCCCATTGGTTGAGGTACTTGAGAGGTACAGACTTCCTGATATGCCTGATACCAAAGATTTCCCCCTAATTTATAACCTTCCCTTTTAATTTTTAATTCTTACAGAATTTAGGGGGTTTTCTTCCCCATTGTTTCTTTTATCTTTCAATGTCTAATTTCATTATCAGCAAACCTAAGTTTATTTGTAAAGGCAAATAACTTTTTCCATTAATCAATCAATGGAATCCTTCCCATTGTTTCTTTTATCTCCCAGTGGTAGTTTTATCTACCAGCAGACCCACAGGTTGTTTGTAAAGACAAATCCACTATACCTCTTATACTGATGTCTAGTTTCCACATCTGGTGAACCCTGTAATCTTACAGTGCTATACTTTTACATGACCTTTCATGTCATGATGTAGTAATTGTTTAAACTGTTACTTGCTTGTTATAGTCTTGAAGGTTCATGCCTCTATTCATGCCTGCATTCATGCCCTGATAACTAAGTCCACCTTTTTAGATTTGCAAGGAAAACTTTCATTTAAACTGTGATGCTGTAAGTCTCACCATCATATTTTCTGGAAAAATCTCTTTGCCCAGGATTTCTTCTCCTGGGAAGCTGAGAAGCCTCAGAGAAAAAGGAAAACAATATTATCTCATTTTCTTCTCCTCTGTTTTGCTGCTTTGGAATGTGGTTTGGAGATTGTTTATCCAGCTTGTGAATTGTTTTAACTTTATGACCAATCATGGTCCAGCTGTGTCAGGACTCTCAGGGGAGTCACAAGTTTTTCATTAGTATCTTGTTAAGCCTTCTGTAAGTATCCTTCCTCTAGTCTTTAGTATAGTTTTAGTATAGTATTCTTTAATATAATGTAAGATCATAAAATAATAAATTAGCCTTCTGAGAACATGGAGTCAGATTCATCAATTCCTTCTCCGTCGGGGGGACCCCAAAAATACCACAGCCATAAGGCAAAAAAGTTAGATTTGCTCACTGTGCACAGCAGCATTTGCCTCTAACTGAGACATTCTGACATGCTGATGTGCTGACAAGTTGCTTAGAAGGTTTACCTGGAAAATACTTGCATCAAAGTATATATTTACAAACATGGTTGGTAAATGCGTTAGATTACAATGCCAAAACCTTGTTTTCTTATGAAGTATTTGCTCGTGAAAGCACTGAGTAACTGACAGCTCCAACTACTTCAAGTGCAGATTGAAAGTACGGCTGGATTAAATCTGTTACTTTCTGTAGAGGTATTGCAAATATTTACAAGAGACAGTGGTAAAAGTAAGTATTTTTTTCTCTTTGCTTGTCTGGTAATCATAGGCTAGAGAAAAAAACATTTTCTACTTAGAAGGTTTCCATTTTTTTATTTCTTGATGTTACACATGAGAGTCACAGTTACAATATCAGAAAGCATGCTTGGTAGCTATAGGGATGACACAGCATTGAAACAGAGTAGATATTAAAATAGATATTAAAATTTCATCAGGTAAAGATTTCAAGAGCTGCTCAAGTAATCATGTCTCAAAAATTACATTGGTGACGTGATGTGTCATGAAGTTTGGAGATTAGACAAACTCTTGAAGTCCCTTCTGTCCCTATTTCCTATGATTTTTCAAGTTGGTGTCTGGAACTCCCCAGAAAACAAAGGGACATTAAGGTACTGTAAAATCAGACCAAAAAAAAGAGGAAAGGCTATGTTATGTTGGAGTCAGTGATGTTGTTGAGTTTAGCCAACAGCATACATTTTTTTGTAAATTAAGACTTTGTAATGTTGTTTAATTTGTGCTCATGTATTACTCTTTTTCACCAAGTATCCCTCAAGAAAAGAATGTGGAACTGAAACTAGTAGATGAGAACTGACTACTGCAGGAGTAAATTATTTCTGAGTAATGTTTTCAGACTTATACTACTTAATGTCATTACAATTCTCCAAATAATATCTGTGCATGGCTGGCCTTGAGCAAAAGTCTAATGGCACATACTGTGACAGAGCCATGGTCACCCTAGCATGTGCAAATCATGGTGTCCTGGAGCTCTTGTCAGGGAACTAAAAGCTAGCTAGTTTTTCCCTCAAGCCTAGTATATAGACAACAAACATGGGATGAAATAGCAAAAAGAATGTATCCCTTTTTGAGAGACCTTTTGATCCACTCCCTAGCTTCATGTACATGGAAAAGATTAAAAATGGTTGAGCTTGGTGAGAAAAACCCAAAAAGCAACTCATGCTTTGGAGCCTAATGCTGACTAATTAGGAAAATATTTGGGTCATTATCTTCTCTTCCAAAAAATGATCCAGCTGACTGATGGGAAGTCAAATGAAGTGTCTCCTATGTTTATTATCTCTAATGCTGGAGCAGGTAGGAAAACCCATCACATAATAATTCAGCAAATCTGTTTGGCAATCACAATTCTAGTTAGCAACAGCTTCTCTCTGCATCTTGTACATCTAAAATGTTGTTTAGACGTTATCTAAAATGACATAACTGAAATAGCCATATTTTGCAACTTGCATTCTGCCCTGAATATGACTCGATCAAATTTGAAAGGCTGTGTGAAAAAGCATTTTCAAGTTTCATGGCATGCAGAAGAGAGATACTAAATCTAGTAAAATACTGTGAAAGGAAGTTTGGCAACAGTGCTTTTACATTGGCAACAGTGCATTATTTTCATTATTCTTTATATTCCAGGGTGAAGCAGACGGTTTTCCAAGACAAGCAATTATGCAAAATCATACCAGAGATAGCAAGGAAAAGCTAGATCCATATGCTATTTAGTAAATAGTGAAAATATGTTTCATTTTGCATTATATTTATTCAGAGAAGAGTAGAGGATTGTGGGAATCTATAGGGTTAGAGGATTTTAGGAAAGTTGGGAAAAAGGAAAGGCCTCAGACAGTAAGGACAGTGAAATGCTAAAGCAGCAGAAAAGATATATCGGCAGTAGCTAAAACGTGAGAAATAAAACAATAAAGCTGTGTAGTTTGGCTTTCTAAGTTGCAAAAAGGTATATTTTAGTAAATATTTAGAAGGTCAAATATGAATGGGGCTCTGAGCATTGTCTTTTATAAACGAACCATTGTATGAGAGAAAAGCTGCTATTGTTTTAACCGAGGCTATGTGTGTTTCATGTAGTTGAATAGAAATACTGTCAATATGCTTTTGCTCTACGTGATTGGCTGAAACTAGATCTGAGATTGTCTTATAATATGTTGTAACATTAAGTTTCCTCGGCCTGCTGTCTGGATAGCGAGCTGTTCGCATCGATCCATTGTCAAAATCATGTAATGAGACTGATGCTTTTTAAATAAACAGCTCACGACACTATTCAGGTGTGGTCCCGTTCTGTTCGTGTCTGTATATAAACAGCCGGCGTCACAGGATCAGTACTTCTCCCCCAGCTTCCAAACTGTTTAATCCTTTCCTACCCAGGATGGAGATTAAACTGTTCTGACAGATTCATCACTAGGTTCAGTGCTCACCAAGGCTTCCATAGGATTATATGTCCTCAACTCTTCATCTTGCTCTAAAGTTGGAGGCAATGTTTGAACCCATGACTTTTTCTGGAAGCACAAACAGGGGTCCTTACAAACAACCTCCAAGATGGGAGTTGACTGAAGCTGGCAAATATGGATAAAAATCAGGTGTCTGTGGATCTCTAGGACTTGTGGAACCAGTCTTACAAAATATGGATGGAGAAAACCTGAGGATCCTCCTAAGCTTGCTCAAAATTGATGTATTTTGCAGGCATTCAATAAATCACTTCCTTTCACCATGCATCTGCTCAGAATGACTGGCTGCTGAGGAAAGAAAGTTTTTGCCATTACCTGATGATCACTCAATGACTTAAATCATAGAAGCCGACATTGCTCACAATTGTTTTCCCTTTGAAATCTAACTAATTTAAGTGTGAATATTGTTTTTGTTCCTCCTTGATAAGCTATTTACTTTGACAGAGCTACTTGCACTCTTTAATTTCCTGTGTTGCCTTTCCTACCTAGGAACAAACAAGTCTGACATCAGCAGAGGGGATTGGATAGAAAATCAAAGCAGGAATTCTTCAGAGATGCTTACTCAGGTACAAGCATTCCTATCACTGTGTTGTAAAGTCTCCATTTGACATAATCTGACATCACAACTGCATAATGGCAGAGCTATGGGATTAGCAGGCCTAGATGGCAGCACCAAATCAGGGCCAGCTAAACAGAGCAAATGTTTCTGCATGAATAACTGTGGAAGTAAAATTAATAAGCATCCAGAGTATGTAACAGACCATATTTCTCTGAAAAGCTTTGAGGGTTAACACAACCATTGCTGGTTAGGCATTGGATTGTCCCTGGAATAACATCCTTCCCTTTCCACCTAGTGTTTGCACTAAAACCCCAAATCTTGCTGTTTGCTCTATGCCTCCAGAAAGGCTTTGCAAATTGCTACATTTAGTAGAAGTGACAAAGCAGTATGTTTTCTTTGTGAGAAGGTACCCTGAGTACACATCCTATCATCACTATTCAGCTGTCAAAACAGAGGTGACAACAGTGGTAGTAGAGTGCCAAGGGAAAGGTTTGAATGTTGTCATCATCTGTCCTGGCTCAGCAGGAGAAGAGCCAGCCAGACATGACCCTGGGCAGATACCTTGGGTGACTGGTGCAACAGTGAGGTGGCAGGGCTCTCCAGAGCTCCAAAGAGCTTCTGAAGTTCAGGTGCAATGAGCAAGTCAATTCCTACTCAGAAATTTTTCCTCTTTTTAAGATCAAGTATCTTGTAATATACAGTAACATTGTTTTATTTTATTGTATGGACTTCTCTGAGTTACAACTTAATTCCAGTCAATATATCAATATTGTCATCATGTAGATAATATATATTGATAATGTATTGTAATAATATATAATCAGTATTGTTATATAATATTACAAATATTGCCAAATTAACTCCAGGTCACTATGATTCCAAAGGCCAAAGCTTTATCTTTTTGATTTGAGCAAGTCTATTGGGAAACTCAAATATAAATAAAATAAATATAAACAAGGGAAATACTGACTGAAGAACTTTCATTCCAAAAGCTTTGCACATCCTTACTTAAAGGGCAAAATAAGGCTGACATTTGCAGATTTGAGCATGTGTTCTAAGGAATCCAGAGGAAAAATAATTGAAATGCTAACCTGCTGTTGGATGTAAGCTGGTCTTCCACTTTGATTTGAAACAATGAAGTATTCACAACTTGAAGTTTGTTGCACCTACTCCCTTAACATGTCACAGCAACACAACAAAGTGGAACATAAGAGTTGATTTTAATGAAATATGTTCAGAATGTAAATTCAACTTGTCTTTTCTCTCTTTTTCACTAGTGTCACTCTTGTAAATGCCATAATAAACAGTGGAATCTGTGCCTACATGGTACAAATCATTTAAACACCTTCCTTTTCTTTCCACATCCTTGATTATTACATAGGCATACATTTTAGAAGTCCTAGGCCCTAAGTTAATAGGTATTCTTGTTTTATTTGATCCTTTCCTTTAAAAGATGGAAATTAATTTTCAGTATCTGGAATTTAGGATCAGTTGTTCTCAGTAAATATGTATTGATACATTCAGTAGTGTCCTGGTTTAGGACAAATTAGGGGAAATCTCCAAAAGGGATCTCTCTAAAAAAAAAACCTCCAACCACCCCTCCCCCAATACCGGGTTCGGGAAGGAATTCCTCGGAGGAGCACAGTGGAAAACAAAACCTATTTATTAACAAATAACAAAAGGACACTCCCCAACACAAGAAAAGAGAAGAAAACCAGGCAGTGCTGTGGAGAGCGCTGAGCTTCTCTCGCAGACTCCGGGGGTCCTGGACGTCCCAGGTCAGGTCCGAAGCCGGTCCAATATCTTCAGGGGAGGGTAAGAAAGAAGGAACGAAAGAAAAAGAAAAAAAAACAGCGTAGAAAGCAGAAAGCGGCAAAAAAAGCAGCTAGCAGCTGAGGCAGGAGTAAGCAAGCAAGCAAGCAAGCCAGCCAAGCCAAGCAGCCCAAAGCAAAAGCCAAGGTGCCTGGTCACAATGACGCCC
Source organism: Onychostruthus taczanowskii (assembly GCF_017590055.1). Taxonomy (NCBI): domain Eukaryota; kingdom Metazoa; phylum Chordata; class Aves; order Passeriformes; family Passeridae; genus Onychostruthus; species Onychostruthus taczanowskii. The sequence goes on from NW_024500073.1 coordinate 12,015, forward strand.
CTCCCTCCCCGCCCCGCCGCGGCAAGACGGCCGGGGGAGGAAAAGGCGCAGCTGCCAGACAAAACACACGATATTGGGATAAAGGCTGTCACCCCACGACATTCCACCCCTTATCCCAATATCGTGAACATACAATAAAAAACTTTCATTTCACTTACTCACACCTTTGACACTTACGCATTCCTCTTATTTTATTTGTTCAGACTTTTGACACTTACAGTTTCCTTCTGTCTTACATTCAACAAACAATGACATTCATATATGAGTTTCATCCTACAATTAGGTTTTCTTGAGGTACACACTGTGTTGTTTTATCTTTCTGCATTATTTACTATGTATAACCTGGTCCTTGAGCAAAGACAATCCCACGGATGGGTTTGTTTGTACTTGAGGCAGGGTTGATCTATAATGTCTTTCTCAACAAACTTTTGACATGGGCCACTGGGGCTTTATCCCCATCTACTATGTTAAGAAGCTCAGACTGAGCAGGACCCGCTCGGTTGGTGGAACCTCGAGTGTTAACTAACCAGGTAGCCTTTGCCAAATGCTGCTCCCAGTTTTTTAAAGACCCCCCACCCAATGCTTTCAAGGTGGTTTTTAACAATCCATTGTAATTTTTCACTTTCTCTGCAGCTGGTGCATGATAGGGGATATGGTACACCCACTCGATGCCATGTTTTCTAGCCTAAGTATTAATAAGATTGTTTTTAAAATGAGTTCCATTATTCGACTCAATTTTTTCGGGAGTACTGTGCCTTCAAAGGACTTGCTTTTCAAGGCCCAAGATAGTGTTATGGGCTGTAGCATGAGACACAGGGTAGGTTTCCAACCATCCTGTGGTGGCTTCTACCATGGTTAGTACATAGCGCTTGCCTTGGCGGGTTTGAGGCAGTGTGATGTAGTCAATCTGCCAGGCCTCCCCGTACTTGTACTTAGACCACCGCCCCCCATACCAGAGGGGCTTCACCCGCTTGGCCTGCTTAATGGCAGCGCATGTCTTACAGTCACGAATAACCTGAGAGATACTGTCCATGGTTAGATCCACCCCTCGGTCTCGTGCCTACTTATAGGTGGCATCTCTACCCTGGTGGCCTGAGGCATTATGGGCCCATCGTGCTAAGAATAATTTTCTCTTGTGCTCCCAGTCGAGATTTATTTTCAACTCTCTTATCTTTGCAGCCTGATGTACTTGCTGGTTGTTTTGCTGCTCTTCATTAGCTCTACTTCTGGGAACATGGGCCTCTACATGGCGAACTTTCACAGATAACTTCTCTAACTGAGTAGCAATATTTTTTTACTCTTCCGCAGCTCAAACTGGTTTTTTTCTGCGCTGCCAGTTCGCTTCTTTCCATCTCTTCAGCCATCCCCATAGAGCATTGGCTACCATCTAAGAATCAGTATACAAATAGAGCCTTGGCCACTTCTCTCTCTCTGCAATACTTAGGGCCAGTTGAATAGCTTTAATTTCGGCAAATTGACTGGATTTACCCTCTCCTTCAGTAGCCTCTGCAACCTGTCGAGTGGGACTCCATACAGCTGCTCTCCACCTCCGTTTCATCCCTATGACACGACAAGAACCATCGGTGAATAGAGCGTAGCATGTTTCTTCTGCTGGCAACTGATTATATGGCGGAGCTTCCTCAACCCGGGTCACTGGCTCTTGTTCCTCATCCGCGACATTAAAGCCTTCGGGCCAATTTGTAATTATTTCCAAAATCCCAGGGCGATTTAACTTCCCAATTCGAGCGCACTGCGTAATGAGGGCAATCTACTTGCTCTAAGTAGCACTGGTGGCATGGTGGGTAGAGGGAACTTTTCCTCTGAACATCCATCCCAACACCAGTAGTCGGGGTGCCAGAAGGAGTTGTGCTTCTGTACCAATCACCTCCGAAGGAGCTTGGACTCCTTCATAGGCGGCTAAGATTTCCTTTTCTGTTGGAGTATAGTTATCTTCAGACCCCCTGTAGCTCTGACTCCAAAATCTTAATGGTCGGCTTCGGGTTTCGCTAGGCAGCTTTTGCTAAAGGCTCCAGGACAGACTATGGCTCTCAGCTGCAGAGTAGAGTACGTTCTTCACATCTGGTCCCGTCCTGACTGGACGGCAAAAAAAGCAGCTAGCAGCCGAGGCAAGAGTAAACAAGCAAGCAAGCAAGCCAGCCAAGCCAAGCAGCCCAAAGCAAAAGCCAAGGTGCCTGGTCACACTCACACCCCTCCCTCCCCACCCCGTCGCGGCAAGACGGCCGGGGGAGGAAAAGGTGCAGCTGCTAGACACAACACACGATATTGGGATAAAGGCTGTCACCCCACGACAAGTAGTTCAGCAGAGGACTGGTGGGGCAGGAAGAAGAGACAAAAACATAGCTATTATATCCATGTTGAGATAACTAAAGACAAAAATCTACAAAACAAAAGGCTTAAATTTGAATTCCAGGTCACATACTTAGCTGCTGTGGGATAGCAAAACTAGTAACCTCTTCAGCACTATCTAAGAGCTATCATGTGACTGGTATGCCAGAAAACTTATATTAGTGAGAAATTGGAGTACAGATTCAGCACTCAATTTTAAAAACATAATGGCAGACCCTTCAAAGAGGTAGGAAGTTATAACGGTATCCCTACATGCGCATCTTCCTGCATTTGCACTAGAGAAAATACCAGGACAGTGATTAACATCATAGAGCCTCCACATGCCAAAACTTTAAAAATACCCTAATAGTTCAGCTATCTCCGCAGATGTTTGCTTCTTGACTGTTTTTCCCCCTATTTCATGGGTTTTTTCCCCTTAGATTGAGATGGGACACAGCTGACATAATCTATCTTCCTCCTCAGTAACTTGAGTACAGAGCTGTGTTGATTTGGTACAGTCTGGTTTTTGGTAGCAGGGGAGGGCCACAGAAGTACCTTCTGTGAGAAGCTGCTTGATGCTTCCACCATGTCTGACAGAGCCAATCTCTAATGGCTCTGGACATGCTGCTGGGCCAGTTACAGAGGTTGGTAACACTTCTGTGATGACATATTTAAGAAGAAAATCAATCCAGCACAGGTAGTTTTTTCTAGCGGTGGCAAGGTGCCACCACTGGGGAGCATCCTGGCATGGCCTGTGGTGATGCACCGCCATGGCTGCCACCATCTTAGCACAGCCTGCAGCCCACAGCCCACAGCAAGCTTGCCTGCCTGGCTGCCCATAACCAGCAGTGCTGCGGGCAGAAGGGCAGGGATGGCGGCAGCAGTTTCTCCCTCCCAGTGCCCCACATGAAGAGAGGCCTTAAATAGCTCCAGTCCTGTGGCAGCTGGAAGCGAAAACTAGGTGAGCAACTCTCCAGCGCAGAACCTAGACAAGATCAACCTCTCAGTGCTGCGGGATCCTGTAGGAATCTTTGAATTGGTGGAACTTGTTTGCAATGGTACCTACAAACAGCAGTTTTTCTTCTAGTCGGAGAAGAGAAGGAGATGAGGACATACGAGAAAAAACAACATGGCAGCATCAATGTCGGTGGAAAAAAAGGGGGGAGGAGGTGCTCCAAGCACCAGAGCTGAGATTCCTCTGCAAGCCATAGTGAGGACTATGGTGAAACAAACTGTCCCCCTGTAATCCATGAAGTCCATGGGGGATGCAGAGAACCACTTGCAGCCTGTGGGAAAAGTGCTTACATTGGAGCAGGTGGATGCTAGAGAAAGCTGTGATCCAGTGAGAGACCCAAATAGAGAGAGAGGGCCCCTCCTTCCAGAGATAGAGATAAAAGGTCTTTGCTTCCAAAAATAGAGCAGCCTGTCCTTAGAAGTCTGCACCCCATGGATGAGGGACCCATGCCATAACAGTTTTGGGAAGACTATTTGCCTGTGGGAGGGACCCCACAGCATAGCAGAGAAAAGATTTCTCTCCCTGAGCGAATGGAGAAAGACCTTGAGTGACAAACTGACCAAAACCCCCATGCGCTGTCTCTCTGCGCTGTCAGTAGGAAAGACAGAGGGGTTGGGGGGTAAAAAAGGTGTCTTAGAGGGTTATTTTACTTCTCATTATCCTCCTCTTACTCTGTCAATAATAAATTTACTTTGTACTTTTAAATTTGAACCTATTTCGCCCTTAGAGTGTTTTTCTCACAGTCCTTATCTCAACTCATGTGCCCTTCATTATATTTTTTAATTTTTCTCTCTCTTCTGCCCAACTGTGGCAGAAGAGGGTGAGCGAACACCTTTTTGTGGGTGCCTGGCATTTGGCCAATATCAAACCATGACAAGAGCATTCTTTTTGCTGGAGCCAAAGCAACTTGAGAAGATGTCAGTGCTGTTCACAGCAGACAGAATCAGGAGAAAAAAAGGCTGTACATCTGGGATCTGTCAATTATTAAAGAGCTTGCTAGCAGGCTCAGCTCCTTCATTGACTGTTCTTATGAGCCACTAGCAGAACCTGTGTAGGTTAGTCTCTGCTGGAAGTATGTAGAAATTCAATATGTTTGCATACAAAATGACTGAAGAGCATAACAATAATTAATTAGCCCACCTTCTGTCACATTTCACGAAAAATAGGGAGTGACACACTTTTAATGTCAAGGTTCCTGTGGTTGGTTGAACTTGTGACGTCTGATGAATTGAAGGCACCCAGGAAGCCTGGCAGTTTCATCTGTTTCAACACAGGGCCTGTATTTCATCTGTTTTGTGTTTTCAGAAGTTGTAAGGGGGAAAGCAAGGATAGGAAGGCAGATAAACCAAAGGCAAAACACTTCAGACTGATGTTAAACTCTGAAACTTTACTTTTCTTCTTTTCATGAGCTACATATTTTACCAGCTATTATTATCATTAATAAAACTAGTATAAATACAATGGAGTGGGTATTAAAATGTAAAACTATATATATATTGTGAAAGTGATCTAAGAGTTAAGGTAGGGATGTGGACCCCTTAAAATACATGTGTAGATTCTGTAATTTCCTTCCAGCTAATGGCACATCTGAGAATATTTTGTTCTATGAATGACCTCCTGTAGGAGTTATTTCCAAAATATAATAAAGATGACATTTCACTATTTGGTAAACACTAGTTTCCATGTCAGGAGTCTGTACTGAATCTTACCCCAAGAAAACGGGGACAAAACCAGCCTTTTAATGACTCAGCTACACCAGATACTTTATTTTTCTGAAAATTAAAAATGTTTTTCTCTTTAATTAAACCAATCTGTTCAAAAAATAACAAAAATTGCTTACAGCAATCTGCATCTTATTCTGAGAGTGTGCTATTCTTGCAAACCAGTCTGAATTATTGCACTTTCAAGAGGAATAATTTTTCTACCTGAAAAACTTTTTACCTATTCTCTTTAAAGAATCTTTAATATTTTTTCATCCTGTTTTCGTCCTCTCCTAAATTTATAAATAGCTAGCAATTAATACAAACTATATGCTTGGAAGATGCATAATGTATCAATACGACTTGCAAACCTGAAATCAAGTATGTGTGTATTTCACAGCTGACTGCACAAAATAACTTTTTCAACATGACTGGATGCTTGAAATAACATCTTTTATTTTGCAGAAGATTTTTTTGGAAACATAGTCTACATCATCAGGGCAAGGGAAGAGAGAAATAGCAGGGCAGAGCTGTAGTCATTACTCCTCTGAGAAGCAGCATGGACCTGCTATGATGTATTTATACAGCACCTTAAACAGAAGAGTTCGCTGGCAGAGACCCCAAAGAACCATGTTAATAAAACCAGTAAGTACGAATGGTGTTTCTCATTCAAAAAATAAGAAACTACATGAAGGTTTAACTGAGTGGAACTCTACCCCATAGCCTATTTAATGGAGGAGAGTAGTGTGTTATGGTAAATGGTGTGCAAATATAAATTTTAGAGCCAAGATGCTTTTGCTTTTGAGCAAAAGAGTGCTGATATCAGTGTATCACAGACACATCTGTGTCCCTCTGGCTAGTTTTCAAATAGCTTATTGCTAAAGAGCCATACCAGATACTTGTATTTATTTTTAGAGGTGAGTAATTTTCTGCTTTCTTCTACCATTTTCTCCCCACAATTTTCTTTGGTTTCTCAGGTTGTTTGATTACTTTCAGGTCATACTGTCAGAGTAAATTAAAACAGAAATGTCTGTTATGACCTCAGCACACTACATTGTATTTCACATAACACTTCATTTTGACACCATGTCAAAGTAACCTTTTCTTCTCCATCATGGGGACTGAAGCAAAGGGAGGTTTTGAAGCTATATATTGAGATTACCTGGTAATGAAATTTGTGATTCTTTTCTCTGTGTTATTGTATTCGTCCCACCATCCCCAAGCCTGATCTGCATTACAAAATTTGCAGCTGGGGAGTATCTACACATGGTAATGTGAACCAGTCAAAATGGTGCTTCTACCTTTGAATTAACACTAAATTATTGCCAATACTGTGCTTACTCCTGGTGTGTGCAACACTTACAGATATTCAGTTGTGAATGCTCAGCATATCTCTCTGCACTTTTGTGCCTTGTCTTACGACACTGAATTTTTTAAACTCTTGAAGCAGGTTGGAAACTCTATGACATTATGTGACAACACGTCTGTCTTCATTCTCTCCTATCTTCCCACAAACACACCCCTGCCTTTAAAAAGGCTTTCCTTTCTAATTTGTGTGTTAACTGAAAAGTCCGCTTTCACAATAAAGGATACAATCCCTTATTATTGTGCTCCTGCCTAATCTGCCCATATGGATACTTTTGGACATTTGTGTGGCTATGGGAAGAGACCTGTGATCTGATAGCCAAGTTATGGGGCTAGCAGAGAAGCAGGGAAGCAGAACAAAGATTAGAAAGCAGCGGTCAATAAAAAAAGTGGTCTCCAGCAGGCTGACTGTGGGTCAAGTCTCTGAAGCAGATGTGAGACTATCCCCAAGTCATATTCCCTTTATGACAGGCTGCATAGGAGACATGTACTCCAGACATTATAGGAAAAACACCCATTTTTGGCTCTTTTCCATGGATATCTCATGAACATGCAAATAACTATTGTCTCTGTGTGAAGCACAATGCTGGGGAAATGCAATTGATATTTCAAAGATCAAGTTGTGTTCACAGGAAACAAGATGAGAGAAGGATGGAAGAGAAAAGGGGCGAAAGTCAGTTAATTTCAACTATGCATTTCCTGATGCATGTGTTTTTAATTCATTTCAGTATTCTAACTGTTCCCACTTAATCCGAAAGTTTTGCCTTCACATGTAGTCTCAGAGCAAAAGAATACACTATTCTAAATTAGATATTTTATCTTACAAAAATATTTTAGCAATGCAATAAATTAATGTTAGGGCTATGCAGTAGAACTGAATCAGCTATAAAACAGCAGGTTCATAGAAAACTGACATATTTCAAAGACAGAACAAGAAAGGTACCTTTACATTTTAGTCTGCCTCTAACAGGAGCATAGCTCATGCAGGTTGATAAACTCTTGTGTGTAATAGTGACTCCCTTGCTTCCTCTCCTTTTTCTTCTTTATAAGGAGAAAAATAATGTGAATGTGTGAAAGACAATGTCTCATTGACAAATTAATTCTCTGAGACAGTGCTGGGGTATTCCTCATGCTAGATTTCAGCCAAGCCAACCCACGCCCATTTTACCAGTGCCAGTAAAGGCAAGTGCAACTCTTCCCATATACAGATACAGAACAATTTTTTTGTCTATTGCTTGAGGAAGGCAACAAGCAAAATATTTTCATGGCAAATTACTTTTATTGTTACTCAAGTACAGTGCTAAAATATATTTTTGTGTTTTAAAAAAATCTGGATTACAGTAACATTTTTACAATATGATTTTTCATAGATTTAGCTGATTTACCATATTTACGTTGACCCACAATGGATGGTTGCATAGAACTCCTCATTTTAATTCCATAATTTTTTAAGTTTAAAAACTAGTGAAAAATTAATCTCTTTCCTAGATGAAATGCAACAGTTTAAATACAATTACTCATCACAGTGTAATGATTATAGGTAAAATATTATAGTTATAACCCAGCAAGAGTTACATAACAGATTAACAGAGATAATCTGTATAAATTATGGGGCATGATAAGGATGTTTTCAGCGAGCCAAAAGCATTCTGTATCTACTTAAACGGCATTTGTATATTTTTTAGCAGCTACAAGTTTTGTTTGTTTGTTGTGTTTTATTTTGTTTTGTTACAGTTTTTTGTGGGGTTTTTTGCTTGTTTAGGTTTTTTGTTTGTTTGGTTTGGTTTTTGGTTTTTGATTTTTTAGCCCAGGCAGAGATGTATGGGCAGGGACCCAAAACCAGTTGAGACCATCTCCTCACCCTTAGTGAGAACCTCTGCCAGCAACCTTTCTACAAACATAAAGCTCATCATAAGAGACTCTTTATTTCACTAGCCAGCCAGGAGGAATGCAAAATGGGATGCTTCGACTCCCTGTCATATTTACAGTGCACTGACCAGGTCACTCCTTAGCTAGACACAACCTTACTTAACAGGCTGTTTTAAAACCCCGTAGAGAGGAGCAGGATAATTCATCAAAAAACTAGCTAAATGAACAAAGAACATAATCCAGATCTATCTGTCTCAGCAAAAGATGTTGCATCCAATAGCAATGTCTCAATTATTTTTTGCAAGAACTACTGGCAAAACTTTTAGGGGGAGGGCCCTAGTTACTCACCAAGACCCTATCTCTGATGATTTACTATTTCAGCTGTTCCAGCTGATGCAGATTTGTTTGTGTATTTGTGTTCTTTTTATTTAATAAATTGGCTGACCAAAAGGGTGGTATTCTGTGGTAGGTATGTGATATCAGCTGAGATGCTGAGAGTCATAGCTTCCTCCACCAGTAAGAGCAATATGCAGGGCATTCTACTAATTGACAGCCTGATGGATGATGCAGAGAAGCAAAGAGGATTTTGATGAAGAGGTGTCTTGTCCACAGCTGCAGTGTTATCTTGGAGCACAGCAGCAACTGAATTCATGCTGTGCTTGTGCTAGAGCCTGGGAGCATGGCATCCAGGAATGCTTCAGGGAGGGCAATCCTCTACACACGTCATGTTAAACGAATTGGTGTTGGGCTTCATGCTTTCAGAGAAAGCAGGCATGGGAAAGAATTAAAAACAATGTCTGCTTTTCTGTTCACCTATGATTAAACTATAAAACTAGAGAATTAATTACTGTACGTTTCTTATTAAATGTACAGTAATTTTTTATTTTTTATCTCTGTACTTTTAACAAACAATGGCAAAAATAGTATCAGAAATATCCAATCCAGTACTAAAACTATCTTAAATCACTCAATGTATTCACTGCACAAAGCCTGCATAGATTTTATAATAAAATCACACAACAGCAGCATAGTTGTGCCTATTCATGTTTTCATGACGATATCCTAACAGTCCATTGCATAAAGCCAATCATAATACTTTAACAGAAAGGATCTAATAAAAACTTTTAAATTTCCAGAAGAGGCAGGAAAGCATACCAGCCATTTCTATATTGGTTTCAACTGCTCTGGGTTTGGTTATGGTATATAAATACTACTATACCTCTATAATCCTGATGTGCTAATTTTTTGTCTTAATATTAGCAATTGGTACACTAGTTATTAGTAAACTAATAGTACTAGTAAGTATCTTAATTGACTGATTCTACATTTAGAGGTATTTTGAGGTGTATATACATATAGAGATATTTTGCCAAAAAAGATGGAGTTAACCACACTCTAAGGTCTTAACTTTGTGTGCTAATAGAAACCATTGACTCTCACACAGTTTTGTTTTGGAATGTATTTGATTTTAAACCTGTCTCAACTTGAAGGGGTTGTTAGACACTCAAACTTGCACAGGTAAAAAGGTAAAAAAGCCCTGTGTGCTTTTGGAGTCTTACTATGCCCTTTCTGTTTTGACTACTTTCTGTGTTTCTGTTCCAGCTTGTGATTTGTCTTGTGATTCCATGTCTGACTGCAAATTAATTGAGCCTGTCAATATGCTTTTAACTTCTTATTAATCAAGGCGTTCAACTTCCACATCTATCTCCCCCACTGCCTTTCCAGTTGATCATCAGACTCCCATGGGGAAATATCTCAGGATATCTCAAGAGACTCAGCTCCATAACTAGCTGTTCCACCCAAGGTAGCATTTTCTGAACCAGCAGCGAATGGCAATTTCAAGCAGGTAAAATGTTGCTGCAGGCTATTTTATTCTCCTTCACACAAGCAACTGCTTCCCTTGCCAGCTGAGTAGAAAATATCTCTCTTTTAATAATATCTTTTGTTTTGCCATGTGGAAGTAAGGAAGCAGATGTAAGTACACTAGCAATGACCTCAGATTCAGATGATACATCAGTAGACTCTCACACTAGTCCTCTTCTCTGCTTTTGCAAAGCTGTTGCTGTCTTCTGGTTGTAAATATTAGCAAGTGATATGTAACAAGCTTTGTTTGGGATGCTCAGGAATAAACGTGAATTTTTGTATCCCATTCTAATTAATAACATATATTTTATACTATTTTAATTAAGGTTCTGATTTTCTTCTAAAGTTTAGACTGACAACACAGTATTACTGAGTAGATGCACTGATCCTACACATTCCATCAAGATACATCACTTCTTTGCAGTAACACCAAGTAACAGAACTTTTGCTAAGTGGTAATAAAAAAAGACCTCCTCCATAATATGTGAGGATAAATAAACCTGAAAATATTAAACATATTTGAGATTATACTGTACAGCAAGCTGTCAAGTTCAACAAAAATAAATGTTAAATGTGTGTTTAACAAATTATCCTCCTTCCTGGTCCACACACATTAGAGTTAGCTTCAAGGAGTGGCATATGTCAACATATGTTGGCACATATCGAAACTAATCTTCAGACTGCATCCTTCTGTGGTTAGATGATTTTACCATCTATCTCTCACTTGGTGCTCTTAAAGAGAAGGTGATTCTGCAGGCACTAACTACACAATCCCTCTTACGGAAGCCATTTCAAGTTCCAAAGAGTACTACTAACAGCTTCTTGAAGGAGTCTACTGGTTTTTGAACACAGATATAAGGGAAAGATTTGCATTTTAGTCTTAACCAGTTCTTTTTTAGCATAAAAATCTGTAATATACAAAAAGCAGTGACTAGATCCCAGGCCCATCCTATCTCTTGTAATGTAGAATAAAAAAAAACCCAAAAAAACCTACAGTTAACTTTCACTAAAACCTAACAGGGTTTTAAGTCAATTTCAATTAAAAGTCTGTGAGCTTTCTGAAGTCCCATCCAAAAATTACATCTGGATGTAGCTCAGTAACATGTGATACATTGCTGCTTAAAATTTATTTACTGCCAGATATATTTGCCTAGTACTTAATATAAGTATGCAAAGATTATTCTAAAGAATATTACTACAAGCTTCTATCTGTGGCTATTGAAGATAGTTTTCTAAAATCAAAATGATGAAAAAATTTTGGGATTTATTATTTTAAATTTATCTTTCTTTTAAGGCAGAATAAATTGGAATTTGCCCCTGCTTTTCAAGTTACAATAGGAGACAGATATGTATAAATATAAAAAGCTGTTAGGAACTTACATATATATGACAAGGGATGTTTCATGTACTGGAGAATGTAGATTAAATGTAGTGCATTTTCACATTTTGTGCATGTGAAATTCCAAACTTCATTCAAGATTGATAGTAGATGAAAGCATAGTTACAATGAATACTGGAACAGGCTTCCTGGAGAGGTAGGCAATGCCCCATGCCTGTCATGCCTTTGGACATAATAATATCCTTTAACATTTGGTCAGCCCTGAAGTGGTCAGGCAGTGGCACTCGATTGTCATCATACATCCACGCAACTATTCTATTTTCTGTTCTATTCTATTCTATTCTATGTAGGCTGGTTAATTCTTCACTTTTCAGTCTAGCAAAGGAGTCACACAGCTACAGAAAGCTGCAGCAGGAATACAGGCCAAGCAGGTCTTGTTTCCTGAACAGTAGGAAATTGAAGAATGAGGACAGCTACCACAACACACACCAAACAAGAAGGAGAAGGTTTTCTGCAATCTAAATTCAAAAATCCTGATCATGAGCTTCATATATTTGGTGGCAGCAAAACATGAAGGGTGGAGTCTGAGAGCTGTGTTCCCCCATTTGTGGCCTCCTTGAGTCCAGCTCCAGTCACTACCGGCAGATCCAACCATTTGGCTGGGCAATGGACAGATTGTGTGGGTGGGCTCTGAACATGAAGCTGCTTGTGGCAGTCCAATGCCTTTCACAATGGATCTCTGTCTCCCAGGAAAGAAAATATCCACATAATCTGATCTTCCATTCTGTAATTTTCATGGGAAAAGGTGCAAAATCAATCCAGACATTTTAAAAGCTACAAGAGATGAAACACTAATTAATTGGTCAATGCAATACAATTTGTTGCACTCCTGTCTGTGGGGATATGCCTTACTCTTCAGGAGTGTGAATGAAAATTGCTGAGTTTTTTAAAAAACTCAACAAATATTAACTGAAGTGGAAGGTTGTGTGATAATGATGATATGGGTAAGGAGCTCACTGGCCAGCTGACAAAAAGGCAATTATGACTGTTTAAGACACCCTATGTACCTAAAGATAGCTGCAACATTCTTTGCTCTTTTTTTTACACATCCACTTGAAAATACCTGAGAATGTCAATATGATGAAATTTATTATTATATTATTCAGGTACAAAGGAAATTCTGTTTTTTAAATTATAAACGCACCTATGTGTTGTGGTGTGTTTTTTTGTTTTATTAGTATGTTTATTGTTTAATTTGTAATTTTGTAGTTTCCTTATGTTGTTCCTTTTGTCCCTGCCCTTTTCCCAGAATCTATTTATTTCTCCTTTCATTAAATGCCAGTTTCTTCCCCAACCTGCTTTCCTTCAAGAAAATTCCCTGTCAGTTTCGTATTTCTCCAAATTTTATTAGCCCACTGAAAATGTTCTCCTCCATTGAAATTCTTTATTGGTTTATACATTGTATTCCCCACCTTGTTTTTCACTCCCAATTCTCCTGATTTGTTAAAGACTGTATCCTCCCCTTGAGACCTGTCCCTGTATATAAGTTACTGTCTGCCCCTAGTTTGGGGTCGTGGGATGCTGAAGAAGGGAAGTTTTACCATCAAATAAAGTTACCCTGGGACTCGTGGTGCTGCTCTTTGTTTATACTGTGCCGTCACTGAGAGCTGGGATTCAATGGGGCTCAAAAGGGGGGATTTGCTGCCTTCCCTGTCACCATCTAGCCAGGACGAGTGGCACCTATGAAAAGCAATTAAACAATTGTCTAGTACAGCTTTCATAATTAGTTTGCAAAGCTGGTGTAATGAGTCCAGAAAGATGCCAGACTGTGGTAAAACACAAAATCAGAGCATTTTGATGCAAGCTGACTCTGAAAAGACAGGCCCTTGCACATGTCTGAATGTAATCTAAAGTAACAGCTGACAGAGTGACCCATAAACAGTGCCCAGCTGAGGCAAGATGAGAAGGTTGCTCCAGCCCTGCTTTGCTGTCTCTTGCCTGCCAAGAGGATGGCAAAGTCTCTTCATGAGTTCTAGCCCATGACTGAGTACCAGCTGCTGGAGTGTGCCAGCTGCCTTTAATGGAGTGTGCCAGATGCCTTTGGTGGAATTTCCACTGCTGGAGAGATAAGGGTTAAGCCTGCCATTTTCCCACTGTTTGTGAGCCACATGCTTGGCTGCAGAGCAGCCATATTGGTGGGAGGTGTCACTGCCATTTTAAGTTTCTCTTTGCTCCCAGGGAAGTTGGGCAGACTTAGCAATTTTGTATCTAATGATTATTCACTGGGGTATTTTTTTGCCTGTTTCTGTTTTGCTTGTCAGTAAATTTATTTTTTCACTGACATCGACTTGTATTAATTTCTCCTTATGGGTGGCAAGGGATTGGTTAAAACCAAGAGGAGGTGACTCGTGTTAGAGAGTGTCTTCCTTAAATTATTTTAAACCAAGATACCTAGCATCTGGTTTTCTTTGTTCCTGGGGAGCACAAGGGTTGCAGCACCTTTGTGACTAGCGGTTATTGCTGTTATCTTGGTGGTTGTTTGTTTTTTAGTAAACTGTTATTTTTTCACTTATATCTTCTTCCATTCATGTCTCCTTATTGGTGAAATGGGAGTGGTTAAAACTAAGGGGAGGTAGCTCATTTTGACATCTCCACTCCATATAATTTTCTTAAACTAAGGTGGCCTAATAACTTGTCTTTAGATGTTTTGTGAAGTTATAAATACTACATCGGTTAGAGCATGGTGCTAATAACACCAAAGTTGCAGGTTCAATCTCTTTATGCACCAGTCACTTAAGAGCTGGACTTGACCATCCTTGTGGGTCTTTCTCAAATCAGAATGTTCTGTGATTATGTGAACAACACTGTGATCTCAAGATGCAGCCTTTGGTGTATTTAGAGTTGTTCAAGATTTTGTTGGACCTATTTTATGGGGCATGTTTAAAATAGAACCTTAGAATCTACTAAGTTTCTTTTTCTAGACCCTCTCTCCTCCATTTAATGCATTTTTTTCCAGTAAGTGTTGGAAAAGAAAGGAAAAAGCAGTCACAAAAATCTGAGTCATGCAGTTAGGCTACAACTGTAGATCTGTCTGATACTGGAGTAGGCACAGGAATGATCCAAAATAACTATAAACTTGATCAAGCTTGAAAGAGGAATTCCCTTATTGTGAATGAAATTTGAATGAGAGATAATATCCCTTATTTTAGGTTTAATTCTGTTCTCCATATTGAAGAGAGAAAAGCACTGTACCTAGTTCATTTCAGAGGTGATGCTTTTTGAATAATGTGAAATCAGGAAGATCTGTCAGTCTGTAAATTTGGTATAAATCAGCTATTCTGGTGACATAGGTAAATAAGTAGATATGTCTCAGCCATAGCAAGTTTCTGTAGTTCTAGGCAACATCTTCTGCTTGTTGCTTTGAGAAAATGGATATTCTTGCCTGTACTCTTAATTTTATCTTGAATCTTGCAATATTTTGGTGTATTTATAAGGTTCTGAAGATAAATAATAGATTAATCCCAGTTTTCTGTATTATAAGGAAAGTTCCTGGTTCAGGATAAAGGCTTGAAAATGTGAAGTCTCCAGGTTGACAAAACAGATAGCAAAGAAAGGGAAGATTATCATGGATAAAGGCGAGTAATCTCAGAATTTTGTCTTGCTGTACATTTTAAAGTTGTAAAGTTGGACTGGCACAGCCATGTCAGCTGGGAGTCCTTTTAGGGAAAATACATTTTTCTAAACTGGTGGAACACTACTGACAAAGCCTCAGTGGAGATGGAGGCCTCCCAGCAGAAGGGTAATTCTTGGAGTGCTCATATTTTTTGAACAGGTAAGATGGCTGTAGTGGCAAAAGACATTCTGTAGACCAGTGCAAAGTAAGTCTGTTGTAGGAAGCTGTGTCAGCATAAGTGGGCCAAAAGTGTGGGACAGCACCAATTAGTGCTCTGCTCAAGAAGCTAAGGGCTTTCACACGTGGCTGAGTGAACATAGAAAAAGCTCACGCTAGTGCTTCCTGCCACTTCTCATAAATAACTTACCAGTATCTCTACTAATGTAAGACAGGCATAATCTAAAAGGTAGGCAGAAAGAAACTTTTCAGAAACTTCTATGGAAAATAACAAATTGTAAAAAGGTTTTTGGTGTTTTTTTATTGTCTTCAGTGAGAATCATGAGACAATTTGAGCACCAAAGATGCAGTGAAATTATTAAAACATTCTCCATCCCTATAACAGATCTCAGTGAAGACTTTAATTGTGTTTTATCCCACATTTTTCTTGACTGGATACTATGCTGAGGTTTGGTATTGAACAAGTAGGTAAGGCAGTTCCTATGTGCCTTATAATTGTCACTATGCTAAAAGTTTTCCTCCTCATTCCAGAGTTGTAGTCTTGGTTTGTCTTGCAGAGTTGAATGTAAGCTCTGGGAAAATACAACAGGCTGATTTGTGTCTTGTGTTCACTCAGAGCAATGTTGTTCCTCTGTTCTATTTTATTATAGCTAATTGAATGTATTTTCCTAATTCACGTGGCTACAGTTATATTATTGCAACTCTTCTGATGTTATTGGACAGGTCACACCAAACTCAAAAGTGGTGTCTTCCTCTCTCCCCCTATGATTCAAATTGGGGAGAAAAAGACTATTTTGATTTATAAACTGGAGTGGACGGGAAAGGATACAGGAGTTTGAAATAGGGTACCTGGAGCCTGGAGGGAGACATGTCTCAACTCACAAGAAGGTGTTTTATAAAAAAAAAATTTTGTCTTGTTGCATGCCCCTTTCATAAGGGGGGGGGGGGGGGGGGGGGATATACATATACATTTGCAGGTTAGATTCTACTCTTTGGGGTCTATTCTTTGAATCATGTCATTATGAATTAAAAAGAGGACATCATACTCCCTGAGAAGATTAACTACCAGACCTATGACTTTTGTGAATCATAGATGTGCCATTCAAATCTTTAAAGCTTTTTGTACAGCTGACATGATTATGAAAGTCTAGGAGTCTCCCTTAAACTGGAGATGATATGAAGGGTTGTAAAAAGCAGCCAGGAGTTGAGTAACTGGACAAAAACTTGGGCTTCTTGAGGCACAACCATTGGTTTTATATATTACAGAGACCTAGCATACTTTGCTTAAGAAGGGATAATTATTATTGTATTTGGTTAAATAAATTTCCTGTTTATAGTACTGTCCTGGTTCCAACTAGGACAGGGTTAAGTTTTCCAGTAGGCAGGAGGGGGCATGGCTAGGACCATGAGATTATTCAATACCACCTCATGTCATTCCTAGGATGGGGGAAGGAATTCTCTGAATCACTCTCTAATTTGTATACTTTTGTTATTAGGATTGTTACTGTTTGTTTTCTTATTTCATTGCTGTTTCCAGTAATGGTTTTTATTTGATATTTATTTTTGATTTTTTTTTTTTTTTTTTTTTTTTTGTGTCTCGTATTCTCCTCTCTAGCTGCCAGATGGAGAGGGGGAGTGGGAGGGGGAGGGAGTAGAGCAGTGCCTGGGTTTTGGTGGGAATACTAAATTGGTGAATACCATTCCTAACCTGCAACAGGTACTTAAAGAGTGTGGCTCTATCTACCCTTATCTAAAGAATCTTAATTTCAAATTAATGGCTAAAACCTAAGCTGTCTGGTTCCATATTCTGGAAAACAGTGGTGGCTAACCTGCAGTCTGAGAAGGTTCTAAATGGACATGGAAAATCATGGCTACTAATCTATGAGGTCTTGTATGACTTCACTGATAATTGGTAGCTGATACTTCTGGATCATAACTAGGAGGTAGGATGCTCTGCACAGACTTGAAGAAAGATTGCTTTCTCTTCAGTTTAAGGAAATCCTCCCATCTCCACTAATAACTAGTGTACACACATACTAATGTTATTCATAGACACTCAACATGTACAGCAGATGCTGTCCCAGAGCTTTTATCTCTACAGGTTGTTCTGAGTTGGGGCCTGTTTCACTGTATGAAAATGGGAGGTGGAGGAAGAGAAATATATTATTTTGAAGCTCTTGTGCCATCAAAAAACCCTGGCAGTCACCAATCATGGAGCAATGCACTGAGATATGAGGAGGCATGCTGTAACATCATGCTATAGGTTCTCTGTTTGGTTTTTTTTAACTTTGTGTAGCCAGTTGCAGAAACTTTTGTATGTTCTGCACTAAATTTCCAGTCATGTTACGCTAAGTATATGATACATGGTGTCCTGGGTTGACTATATGATGCTTTTATCCCCAATCGTCTTGTTCTGTTTATACTGAATAATAAGTTTTACATCTTTAAGACTCTCTTCCAGAGAGTGAATAAGGAAGGAAAGAAGTGCGCAGTTTGCTTTCAGACTGCACTCACTCCTCCACATTCCTGCTCCTAGACTGTGTTGTCTGCAGATGTACAGACAGCAAGACAGAGCTCCTCTTTTCCATTTTTTTTTTTTTGCTTTTAGTTAGTTTTAGCTAGCTGAAGCAAAAAAATTCCCTAGACTGTAATTTTTCCTTTTTCTTAGATCTGTTCAAGCCTGCTCTAAGCTAGGAGGGCTGAGATATCTAGAAGAGCTGATGAGACCCCTGACCCAGAAGTAGACCCGGATGTGGAGAATCCTGAGTGGTGTAGAGAATGGGAAAATATGGGCCAAACCCTGAAGGAATTCTCCGACCCTGTAGCACGGGATTTTCCACGTGAACTAATTCAGAACCCAGCTGAGGTGGGGAAATACCTAAAAGAGAAGTGCCACGATGACTCTAAAGAAAAAAAGCTCATTGCAATAAGCTGGACCCTAGCCTATGCTTATCGCACACTGCTAGATACTGTAGGGCAGCAGACAGAAGCAGGGGGGCAGGGAGATAAATCAGCAGCTACGCCGGCTACTCAGGCTGTAGCTAAAACAAACAGTAACCCTAAGCCACTAGCAGTTGCAGCAGCAAAGAAGCACACAAAGAAAACTAATCGGCCAGTGACCGATGATGATGATCCAGAAAAAAGACCCTCAACAGCAATTACTGATACAAAAGCCACAGTTCAAGGAACTAACCTAACAGCAGAAGATACTATTGAGTCCTATTCCCTAAAAAACCTTCGTGGCCTAAGAAAGGATTACACTCGGAGACCTAAGGAATCTATAATTGGTTGGTTAGTCTGTCTCTGGGATGCTGCAGGCGAGGCTACGGTTTTGGACAGCACTGAAGCGAGGCATTTGGGATCCCTGTCACATGATCCTGTCATCGACCAAGACATAATGAAAAGGGCTAACCCTCACAGCCTCTGGGCACGGGTCCTGGGAAGTGTAGAACAAAGATACCTGTGTGCTGATAATCTCTAGCAGCAAACCCAGTAGAAAACCATAGAACAAAAAATTCAACGCCTGAAAGAATGGCAGTGGCAGAGATTATCTTCTCAGATGACATAAACACTGTTAATCCAGACCTGGTACCATGTACATCTGTGATGTGACGAAAACTTGTACAACTTGGGCCACACGAATATGCTTCTGCTTTAGCCATAATAAAGCGAGATGATAGTGAAAAGACTGTGCTTGACATGGCAAAGAAGCTCCGAGCATATGCAGATGCTGTACATAGCCCAACACATGCCAAAATCGCATCAGTAAAAACATGTCTGCAGAGATTAGAGGATAAGATTGAAGAGAATCATAAGAAGCTCAGAGAGGAGATTAAAGAAGACCTTCTCCAAATCTCAGCAGTACAGATCAGAGGTTCTGGTACCCAACGCAGACGTTCCCCAGATGGAGAGAGAAGGTACATCCCACGAGCTGAGCTATAGTTCTTCCTGCGCGATTGTGAAGAAAACATGAAGAGATGGGATGGAAAGCCAACTGCTGCTCTGGCCCAACGAGTTCGTGAACTAAAGACTCAGAGAGGAAGTTCCAAAAAAGAAGCAGCTCCAGTAGCCCGTAACCCTGTGGTTCTTCCTGAGCGATTGTAGAGAAAACATGAGGAGATGGGATAGAAAGCCAACTGCTGCTCTGGCCCAACGAGTTCGTGAACTAAAGACTCAGAGAGGAAGTTCCAAAAAAGAAGCAGCTCCAGTAGCCCGTAACCAAGCTGCCATAGATGATGATGACGCCAATATTTTTGATCCCCTTGAAAGAACCTCCAAGACATATGCCCAGGGAAAGAAAGATAACCAGGCTTAGAGGGGCCCTGCCTCTAGCCAGGTAGAGGCTAGGGAAAACTGTGTTTTTTAAACAGTGTGGATTCGTTGGCCTGGCACATCTGAACCACAAGAATATAAAGCTTTAGTCGATACTAGTGCGCAGTGCACATTAATTCCATCAAGACATGTGGGGGCAGAATCTGTTTCTATCGCTGGTGTGACAAGGGGATCACAAGATTTTACTTTGGCAGAAGCTGAGTTGAGCCTGACTAGAAATGAGTGGAAGAAACACCCTATTGTGACTGGCCCAGAGGCCCCATGTATTTTGGGCATAGATTATCTCCGAAGTGAGTATTTCAAAGACCCAAAGGGACTCAGATGGGCATTCGGAATAGCTGCTGTAAAGACAGAGGGTGTCAAGCAATTGAATACCTTGCCTAGACTATCAGAAAACCCATCTGCAGTAGGACTCCTGAAGGTGAAAGAGCAACAAGTGCCGATTGCCACCTCGACAGTGCACCGCCGACAATACAGAACTAATCGAGATGCCGTGATCCCCATCCACAAAATGATCCGCGAGCTGGAGAGCCAAGGGGTGGTCAGCAAGACCCACTCACCTTTCAACAGCCCCATCTGGCCTGTGCGTAAATCTGAAGAAGAATAGAGATTAACTGTAGACTACCGTGCATTAAATGAAGTGACTCCACCGCTGAGTGCTGCTGTACCAGACATGCTGAAACTCCAGTATGAGCTAGAGTCCAAAGCAGCGAAGTGGTATGCCACTATTAACATTACCAATGCATTTTTCTCCATTCCACTGGCAGCAGAATGCAGGCCTCAGTTTGCCTTCATCTAGAGAGGCGTGCAGTACACTTAGAACCGGCTGCCCCAAGAGTAGAAACACAGTCCTACCATCTGCCATAAACTAATCCAGAATACACTAAAAAAAGGTGAAGCTCCAGAACATCTGCAATATATTGATAACATCATTGTATAAGAGAAGGCAGCAGCAGAAGTATTTGAAAAAAGAGAGAAAATCATCCAGATTCTCCTGAAAGCCAGCTTTGCCATCAAAAAGAGCAAAGTCAAGGGACCTGGTCAAAAGATCCAGTTTCTGAGAGTCAAGTAGCAAGATAGACGGCATCAGATTCCCACCGATGTCATCAACAAGATCACAGCAATGTCTCCACCATCCAACAAAAAAAACCCACAAGCTTTCCTAGGTGCCATAAGTTTGTAGAGAATGCACATTCCTGAGTACAGTCAGATCATGAGCCCTCTCTATCTAATCACCCGTAAGAAAAACACTTTCCACTGGGGCTCTGAGCAGCAACAAGCCTTTGTCCAAATTAAGCAAAAAATCACTCATGCAGTAGCCCTTAGCCCAGTCAGGACAGGACCAGATGTGAAGAATGTGCTCTACTCTGCAGCCAAGAACCATAGTTTATCCTAGAACCTGTGGCAAAAAGTGCCTCGGGAGACTCAAAGCCGACCACTAAGATTTTAGAGTAGAAGCTACAGAGAGTCTGAAGCCAACTATACTCCAACAGAAAAAAAAATTTTAGCAGCCTATGAAAAAATCCAAGCTACTTCAGAAGTGATAGGCACTGAAACACAACTCCTCCTAGCACCCCGATTACCAGTACTAGAGCAGATGTTCAAAGCAAAAGTTCCCTCTACCCACCATGCCACCAGTGCTACATGGAGTAAGTAGATTGCTCTCATAACACAGCGCGCCCGTAACAAAAAGCCAAATCACCCTAGAATTCTAGAAATAATTACAAACTGACCAAATAATTACAAACTGACCAAAAAGTGAAAACTTCAGTCTCACTAATAAAAAGAAACAAAAAGTGACACGTGCTGAAGAAGCTCCTCCATATAACCAACTGCCAACAGAAAAAACACAATACGCTCTTTTTACTGATAGTTCCTGTCGCATAGTAAGAATGAATCAGAAGTAGAAAGCAGCGGTATGGAGCCCCACACAACAAGTCGCAGAAGCCACTGAAAGAGAAAGTAGATCAAGCCAACTTGCTGAACTCAAAACTGTTCAACTAGCCTTAGACATTGCTAAAAAAGAAAGGTGGCCAAAGCTCTACCTCTACACTGATTCATGAATAGTAGCCAATGCTCTGTGAAAGTAACTAAAGAGATAAAAAGAAGCTAATTAGCAGTGTAAAGAAAAACCAATTCAAGCTACTGAAAAGTGGAAAGACATAGCTGCCAGGGTAAAAAAGCTACCTGTGAAGGTCCGCCATGTAGATGCCCATGTCCCCAAAAGTAAAACTAATGAAGAACACAAAAACAATAAGCAAGTAGACCAGGCTTCAAAGATAGGAGTGTCCAAGATAGACCTAGATTAAAAACACAAGGAAAAGTTATTCCTAACTCGATGAGCCCATGATGCCTCAAGTCATCAAGGTAGAGATGCCACGTATAAGTGGGCACGAGACCGAAGGGTAGATTTAACCATAAACAGTATTTCTCAAGTTATCCATGACTATGAGACGTGTGCTGCCATCAAACAAGCCAAAAAAGTGAAGCCCTTATATTATAGTAAGCAGTAATCCAAATACAAATATAAAAAAGCCTAGCAGATTGACTATATCACTCTGCCCCAAACATGCCAAGGCAAGCGCTACATGCTCACAATAGTAAAAGCCACCACAAGGTGGTTAGAAACCTACCCTGTGCCTCATGCTACAGCCTGTAACACCATCCTGAGCCTTAAAAAACAAGTCCTATAAAAACATAATACCCCTAAGAAGATTGAGTCAGACAATAAAACTCATTTCAAAAACAACCTTATCAGCACCTGGGCCAGAGAACATGGCATTGAGTAAGTGTACCATATCCCCTATCATGCACCAGCTGCAGGCAAAATAAAAAAGTACAATAGACTACTAAAAACCACCTTAAAAGCCTTAAGTGAAAGATCTTTCAAAAATTAAGAGCAGCATCTGACAAAAAACACCTAGTTAGTTAATACCCGAAGCTCTACTAACTGAGTAAGCCCTGCCCAATCTGAGCCTTTGCACAAAGCAAATGGAAACAGAGTCCCAGTAGTACATGCCAGGAGTTTGTTAAAAAAACCAGTTTAGATCAATCCTGCCTCGAGTACAAACAAACCCATTCGTAAGGTTGTTTTTGCTCAGAGACCAAATTACACATAGTAGATAATGCAAAAAGATAGAAGAACACGATGTGTACCTCAAGAAGACCTAATTGCTAGGTAAGAACTATGTATAAATATCACTGTTTGCTAAATGTTACTACCGTTATCTGTATATAGCTGTATATTAGATGTATAATGTATGTATTTGTAAAATTAGAATATATATTAATTTTTGTAGTAAGCTGACGATATGGAGATAAGAGGTAGAATGTCCTAAGTTGACTATATGATGCTTTTATCCCCAATCGTCTTGTTCTGTTTATACTAAATAATAAGTTTTACATCTTTAAGACTCTCTTCCAGAGAGTGAAGAGGGGAGGGAAGAAGCGCGCAGTTTGTTTTCAGACTGCACTCACTCCTCCACATTCCTGCTCCTAGACTGTGTTGTCTGCAGATGTACAGACAGCAAGACAGAGCTCCTCTTTTCCATTTTTTTTTTTTTGCTTTTAGTTAGTTTTAGCTAGCTGAAGCAAAAAAATTCCCTAGACTGTAATTTTTCCTTTTTCTTAGATCTGTTCAAGCCTGCTCTAAACTAAACACCCAAAAAACCACCGGCAGCTCCACCTGAAGCCCCTTGGCCGGGCCTGGGCTGCAGCATTTCCAGCACCAGAAAAACTGATCAAAAACTGAGTAAGCCGAGCTGCAACCCAGGGAGGGGACTGTTCTGAGTTTGCCATTTTTTTTTTTTTTTGGAGCAGTGAGAAGTTTTATTGTTTAATATTGTTTAAGTTCTATTATTTAATAAACAAGTTTCTTTCCACTTTTTCTCCAAAAAAATATTTTCTCCCGAACCAGTTAGGAGAAAGAGGGGCAATTGAATCTGCTTTCGTAAAGAAGCCCCTTTAAAAATTATCTCCCAAACTTGCCCTAAACCAAGACACATGGCATTTGATTCAGTTGCATCCCATCACAGGAGTTGAAGAACTGTGCAATTGATCCCTGTGTGTGGAACTTTTGTTTGAGTCCTTGCCCTGGGGTGACTTTATGATGCTCATATCCCCATTTGTATGTTTAGCCCAGAAATAAGTTTTGCACCTTTAAGTCTGGTTCTGAGAGTGAAGGGGAGGGAAGATGAAGCGCAGAGTTTCTTTTCAGAAACTGCACTCACTGCTCCACATTCCTACTCCTGGACTGCATTGTCTGAGGATGGACAGATGGCAGGACAGAGCTCTCCTTTGCTTTTAGTTAGTTTTTACCTAGCTGACTCAGAGAAGTTTCCTAGACTGTGGTTTGTCTTTTCTTTGGACCTGTTTAAACCTGCTCTGGTCAGAACAACCAGAGGAGCACCGGCAGCTCCACCTGTGGCCCACCGGCCAAAGTGTCATTTCCAGCACTGGAAGAACTGATAAGAGACTGAGTGAGACGAGCTACAGCTCACGGAAGGCACTTTTCAGAGTTTGTCACCTCCTTTGGAGTGATGACAGGTTTTATTGTTTAATATGGCTCATTTACTTTATGCTGGTGAATGCTTTGCCTGCCAAATAAACAGGGTTTTTTCCATTTTTGTGCAAGGAAATATTTTCCTGAACTGGTTGGGGGAGGGGCTGCTTGAATCTGCTTTCTAGGAGAAACCCTTCGGAGGTTCTCCCAAATTTGCCCTAAACCAGGACAGTCCTATGAGAGAACTGATTTGAGTTTTGTGAAGAGTAAAAAGCAGAAACTGTTTTACTTTTTTTTAGTTCTCTTTCCTACCGGTTTTCTCTGTGTTGAATAAAACATGACTTCCCTCACTCACTAGCACCAGACTTGCCTTGAAAGCAGCACCTCTGGAGTTAGTGGGTTTTTTTTCTGGACTACAGTTGTACTAGTGTATGTTAAACAAAGCAGCAATTATACAATATATTAGAGGCTTTTCTGCAGCCTTCACAATTTTAAACATGCCAATTGCAGTGTTTCTCACTAGTTTCTTCTTAATGCTTTTTAATGCAAGAAAAAAAAAAGAGGAGCAGTTCTAGGAGACTGGAGAATAGAAAAATGTTTATGCGACTATGTAAAGTACCAGGCTTTTTTTGTCATATCACAGGGCATCAAGTCTTGGATTACATGAATAGCCATATAGTGCTCATTATATCATAATAATATAAATGAGCCAACCTTAAAACTAGTCCTGATTTTTTGCAATTATTTTCAGCATGCCTGTACTATCTTGTAGTGGGTGATGTAGACATGCATTTACAAGGGCTTGCCTTGCAAGCTGATAATCTGCAAAAATGTAATCATTTATTAGGAATATCATAAATCAGTACAGGGAGAAAATGTTGTAAATACCATGCAAGATTCTTGTTCTTGTCCATTTTTTATTAAAGAATCGGAGTACCAATAAGAATCAGATAACTGATAGATTTTTCTTCAGCACACTGTCAGTATGGACTGAAGTTATTCCCAGTATAGAGATTTTTTATCTTTCTTTTGATTTTTGTACTGAACATTTCAGAAGGTTAATGCAGAATGATGTTTCATTGCTGCACGTGTAACACAATCATGGGTGTGTTTGATAAGTCAGCAGATTTAACATTAGCTTTTTAATCACCACAGATACCAAGTATCATCTGTGCCAGTAAGTCAATTATGGAAAATAGGTCAGGTGGGTTCATTCCTAGAACATGGGGTTAAATATGGTCTGTTGGTGTGGTAGCTTGAAAATTTCTGAAATGGTGACTCAGTGCCCAAAGCTGACATATGCAGGGGCATAGAATGGTGTGTTGGAAGGAAACTTACAGGTACCAATTCTGTCAACAGTACATGAATGAGATTATTATTACTTGTACAGCACTGCAGCTATAAGGATTTGTTTTGCTGAAAATTAAAAGAAACAATAAAACCAGTTACCAGAGTGTTGTAGCAAGCCCCCAGCTGGGTAATAATTAGCATTGACTCCATGATTGCAGAAGGCTGATCAATCGCTTTATTATGCCATGCCATGCCATGCCATGCCATACCATAATCATTAAGAAAAAACCCATTGCCCTTGTAGACAGTCCAATACAGCTTTGACCAGACTGGTCAATCAAATTCAAACACCATCACCATTGGCCAGTCAAGAAATCACCCTTTGGTAAACAAATCTCCATAACACATTTCACATGTGCACAACAACAGGTGCAGCAAGTGAAGATAAGACTTGTTTATCATTCTTTTCTCCAATCTTCTCACAGCCTTCCCTGGGAAAATGCCTGGGAAAGTTGTGCCTACCACCCTCTCTGTGGAGAGAGCTGTGGCTACACCAGAGAACTCTTTTTCTTATTACAAATAAAAGTGTGGTAGTTGTTCATGCCAGAATACAGAGCTGCTGGAGAGACATTTATGAAACACTGTAAATTCTTATGCTACTGTTTATGTTACATTTGGAGCTACTTAAAGTTATTTTGTGATCTCTCACACTGAAGTCAGATTACAAATTTATATTAAATAGCTTAGTTTGAAAGAGTGTACTGAATTTTAGGAGACTTGTTCAAGGGAAACTTGGTAGCTATCAAGTGCTCTTGATGCAAATTGTGACATATATATATATATATATATATGCGCGCCTTATGAATGGTTATAAACATAGCATATGCCATCACTGTATGTATTTTATGTGCATGAAAGACTACTGTTCTGGTTTGTGTTATTTAGCAAAATAGCAATAGGACTGAAACCATTTTTCTGTGCCCTGATTTCTGCATAACTTGCTTTCCAAGTTCTTGGTTGCTGGTAAGAATAGATGGTTAGTTTCAACACAGCGATAACTGACCAAGCAATCCTTCCTCCTTCTGATATAAAAACTTTATTTGTTTACCTGATACATTACTCAAACTTGTTTGCTTCTGTAGAAACTGAGGGAATCCATGTAAAATATGAATGGGGCTCTGTGCTTTGTCTTCTATAAACGAATCATTGTATGAGAGAAAAAACTGCTATTGTTTTAACCAAAGCTACATGTGCTTCATATGGTTGGATAGAACTACTGTCAATATGCTTTTGCTCTACGTAATTAGTTGAAACTGGGTCTGAAACTAGCTTGTAATATGTCGCAACATTAAGTTTCCTCGGCCTGCTGTCTGGATAGCGAGCTGCTCGCATTGATCCATTGCCATAGCCATGTAATGAGACTGATGCTTCTTAAATAAACAGCTCACAACGCTATTCAGGTGTGGTCCCGTTCAGTTCGTGTCTGTATATAACCGGCCGGCGTCAGAAACCAGTAACAATAAAGCACATCAGGGCAAGTGGTAACCCAGTGTATGAAATCACTACCATAACTACTCTTACTCCATTCTTTGGAACATTTAAAAGTGTTTGTGGTGTCATTAATGTAGAAGACAAGACTATTTTGGTAGCAGGTTAGCATAGCACACAGCAGATTCCTTGACTCAGCAAGTTTATGTCTGAGATGAATGTTTAACATGGTCCGTGGCAACATCTCTAGGCAGGTTCAAAAACACTGAAACCTTTTTAAAACACAGACACAAATTTTCTCCTTTCCTGTCCTTCCCAATTCCTAGGAAAAAATGATGAAGGGAGGAATTCACAATGTAGAGGTGATATTTACATCTGTAAACATATTAGAAGTTATTATTTACCATAGATATACTATAAAACGTAAAGAACATGTATGCTAGGCTAACACTGTGGTATTAACCCTACACACTGAACTTCCTGGCACTGAGCCTTCACATTGCAGATACTGTGCAAAAATACTTTTTTTCTTTGGGAAGTGTCATATCTAAAATACATGCACCTGTAAGCTGGTATCTGCATATATGTGAAGCATTGCCTAAGTGCAAGAATTTAAAAACCATGTGTCAGAGTGCTAAATCATGATAGTTTAAATTTTAAAAAATATAGTAATTTCTGCCTTCTTTCCTTGGAGGTCAAGTTTTGAAACTTTTGCTTGAAAGCTAGAAGGTGATTGTAGTTCTGCTTTTGTTTTGTTGGTGTTGCAGGCACTTTGCCTATTCCCATAAATATGAAGCACTGCAAAAAACAACCTTAGCACTGAACTTTGAAACCCATCTCTGGGATCTCTAGAGATTTCTGTTTCTTGGTGGTCCTTTGTCCTCAATGCAACAGAATTGCAAACATTAGCCACTGTATTGCCTAAATCAGCCAGAGGAAGTGCCTAATGCTAGAATAGGCTGGCTGTAAATCTAGCCTGCAAGAGTAATAAGGTGTTTATTACTGCTTATCACTTCTATGAGCTTGTTTCTGGAACAAGCTACAACAAGGTCACATCATGTTGATATGGGGTCCTTCCTAGTCATAAGAGGCATGCTCAATTCCTTTTCTTTGTCACTAGTAATATGCATTCACCTCTAGTGAGGCATCAGTTAGCATCTGAGTGTGGTGTGTGTCAGCAAATCCAATCCTATTAATTAAGTTCCTTTTTGTTAATTCTAGCTTCCCCCCCTCATCTTGTAAATCAATCTTTTTGGTTCCTCAAAGTCTGAGCTTTCCTGATAAGGAGGCAATACTTGTCTTGGGATCTTGGTGTCTGTTGCTTTATCTCTATCCAGTTAGGATAATGCAAATTTCTTGGTTGTCTTTTCCATTCCTTGAGCTAGTTACAAAAAGTATCTTACTTCACATAGTTTCTATTTTAATATTATGCTATAGCCTAAAAACTAAATTTACCACACTACTTAAAAGAGATTAATACAACATAACTTTCCAACATAACACATATAGTATTCATTCTAATATTTGCGAAGAGCCAATATTGTAATACTTATCTATAACAGGCAGCATCTAAGCAGTGATTTTAGGGATTATCTTTGCATCTCTGGTGCTGTGCTGAGAAACTAACAGGTGCAAACCTCTCGGCACCCAATTATTTTGGCTTCCTTACTGCGGCCGCTTTGCACCTGGCTGCTTATGGGTATTAGCCTCACTTCTCTGCAGGCAGCCACGCCAAGTCGTCCCGGATGTTATGAATAAAAAGTTATCTATTTTTGTTTAAGGTTACAGAGCTAAAACTGGTTGGACTGGTTGCTGTTAAATTAGCTTCATTGTTAAGAGTTCTTCTTTAATTGCCCGTCAATGGTTGGTGATTTAGCCATTGTCCTCCGGATGCTTGCCCGGGGAGCAACACCTGGACACCAGGAGAACGGGAGCGGCCTGAGACCTCGTATGCAGATGAGAAATGCACTGCTCCAAAATCTTCCCATTTTCCAAGAAACCCCCTAAAACCCACGAGCCAATATAGAATTAGGGGACCCTAGGTGATGTCTAAGGATGGGTGTGAAGTCCAGTGCCTGCTTGAATCCTTTTTGCTTCACACCCTGACCTAAAAGGATGTTCACTAGGGAGGGGACCCGGAGCGTTGGACTGAAAAATAGGAATCTGCGGATCTCCCGTGAGGACGCAGTCCCCAGCTCTGCCTGCAGACCAGCGGACAGAGCTGCATCACTCTCCTCCTCCGTGCCACTCTTGGGGACAGCGGCGGCGTGGGTGCGACCCGTCGATTTCTCCCCACCTGGGCTGAATCTCTTTAATAAAGGCATTAAAAAGGAGAAAGATCTCCTGCCCATTTATTTCACCGGAGAGAGGTAAATGCTCTGGTTCCAGGAGTTGCAACTTCTAGCCTTGCACTTAAGCTCAAAGTCGCCGGCGTATAGGGAGGAAAGCCAAGCCATGCAGGGCCCTAGGGGTGGC
Source organism: Onychostruthus taczanowskii (assembly GCF_017590055.1). Lineage (NCBI taxonomy): Eukaryota > Metazoa > Chordata > Aves > Passeriformes > Passeridae > Onychostruthus > Onychostruthus taczanowskii. The sequence goes on from NW_024500073.1 coordinate 41,448, forward strand.
TACACTCTCCCGGCCTGAAGATTCCCCACCCCCCTCCCAAACAGACCAGCCTTCCGAACGAGTCAGGCTTGCCGCGGGGAGATGGCGCCAGGTAGCAGGCCACAGGAGGGGGCCGGTGTCGCCACTTCAGGGTGAGGGGTAGCAAGGCACGGCTAGGCTGCCCTGTACCCCCCCCCCCCCCCCCCCCC
>NW_024500073.1:41654-139002 GCF_017590055.1 Onychostruthus taczanowskii
TGGGCTGGGTTTTGGATAATCCGGGAGCACTGCCACGCGCCTATTCCCCGCCCCCTCTTCAGCCTTGATCGAGACGCTGGAGGCTTCTCACGGCGGGAGGGAGCACAGGAAATAAAAACAAGTGTGCGCGGCGCTGGGGGAGGGGGAATCCCTGCTCCCGCTTCCCGGCCGAGCCGCCTTGTCTTGTCGCGGAGCCAGGAAAACAAGGTAAACTTTGTCGGCCGTCGTGATCCACGGGCATGAGAACGCGCCGGCCGGTGCGGCGGGGCGGAGGAGATTCGGCGGCGGGGAGGGGAGGGAGGTCCTTCGGCGGGCCGCGGGGCCGCCGCGGTGGGGATTGAGGAGATGCGGGGCCCCCACAGTCGCCTATACCGGGTGCCAGGGCTCCGCGCGCTCGCCCCGGAGCGTGTTAGGGCGGGAAGGGCGCAGTTCCCGGTGGTGGGGCCGGGCGGGGGTTCGGGCAGTCTAGAGGGATTGGGAGCGCCGTCCACTGGGACAGTATTCGGGAATTCATATTACCGGGAGGGTAGAGGTGGTGGAGCGCTGCCGCAGGGAAGGCAGGATGGCGCTGGGGCTGAGGGCCGTGCCGTCCGCAGGCAGGCTCCGGCCGAGGGGGCGGGAAGGCGCTCCCGTATCTTTGAAGTCACGCTAGCTCTCTCTCCATGCTGGGTAACTTAGTGGCCGGGCACTCGCTTCTCTCTTAGAAAGTTACTTCAGCCTGTGGGTTTGTCAGGCAGGGAGACCTCCGGTCTGGGGCTGAGGTGCTTCCGCCAGCGGGGAGCCCTACCCCCCGCGCTTAGCTCGTCGTCCACAGACAGCCCTTGCTGAGGCTGTCCTGAACCTCAGCACATATGCTGGTGTGTGTGATAAATGGTGCTGTGTTTGGTACTCACCCAGATCTCTCGCAATGCCCAGCTTTTCTGAACGGTTGACACTGTCTTGCCATCACTGGCTAAAACTTCCAGCTGTTTTGTGGTCCCTTTTTTAGATAAATGATCCTTACTGAGGATCGATATTCAGGACCTTTGAGTATGTCTTCTCACAAACGTCCAGGTCTTGAACAGCTTTTGGCATTGATACTGGCCAGTAGTGCAGGCTGGATGGCTCAGGCTCCACAGCTGTGATCCTCCATGTCGGGTGGTCTCCTGAACATTAACCAAGAGTCACATTTCCAAGTCTAGGAAAGTGAGGTGAGAAGTCTAGGATTAGGTGAGAACTACAGTATTTTCTGTGACTTGAATTTTTTATTTTGAATGCTGCTTATATGTTTAACACCGTGGTTTTTTTTTTTTTTTTTTTTTTTTTTTTTTTTTTTTTTTTTTTTTTTTTTTTTTTTTTTTTTTTTATTTTTTGGTTTTTTTTTTTTTGTAATGCTGGGAACTGCCTGGTGGTAGTAATTGAATTGGTAATTGCAGTGTTTACTTTCTGCAAGGTATGAAATAAAACAGTAGTGAAAACTATAAGGGTTTTGGGACTATTTCATGTGATATTTGATAGGAAATTTCTGTGTGCTGCTCAGCTTTGACTGATTACCGATGTCTTAAGCTGGCTAAATTTTAAAAGAAACAACTACAGTTAGTCTAGGCTAACAGGACTTTTTCTTAAATGAATGAGATTTTTGATGAGGTTGAAGCTGTGAAAGAGAACCTCAGGTATTGAAAGTAGTGGGTTTTTTCTTCCTACATAAGAAGAATTGGCTTTTTTTTTTGGTGTAACTAAATTAATGACTTCTAATAATTCATGTTTATTGGAAGTTTTAATTAGTCATGTACTTTGTTGGAAGTACATGTGCTCATGAATCAGTGGTGCATTACCAAGAGTTTTCTATGATTTAAGTTAAAACATTCTATTTCAGCTTAGATTGTGTATGTGCCCCAGGGAATGATTATTTAGAGAAGGCAGTGGTCACAGTAGTTTAATCTGCGTTCCTTGCAATCTCTGATTTAATCCAAAGTACCTTTCTTCAGGTCACAATTTGTTTTACTAAAACAGCTGTGATATTTTTGGATATCATCACCATTGGCATTACCTTCTTTGGCCTGCTCTTTTTTTCTGGCCAGTCAGGAAATATTTCTATCTCGAACACAGAACCCACAACAGAGATCTTTTTCTTTCTCTCTCTGGGCTGCTTGCAGGGAGGCATATGAGTCCATTCTTCAGGGTTATCTGCCTCTTTGACTATAACCTCTATAGCTAGCAAATCAGAAGATACCACTGAGATAGCAATATAATAATGCAGAATATTGAAAAATACAGCAATTTCTTTTGCATTAGAAGTCTCTTAATCTCTTTTGTCTGACTTCCCTTCTCTGGAAGTGGACCATAATGACAGAGAATGAGTTGATGAGTTGGTATTGTTGAGAAATGGGTGGCACTTATTTGGGTAAAACCTTGTTAGTATAGTCACCTATGTGTCTCCTAAATATACTCTTTAACAAAAAGAGAGATGGTAACTAAAATAGAGTAGTTCTGAAATTGCAGAACAGGTATAATGAAGGAGAACCAATATAAAGAAATTATTTTAGAAGTCAGTCAAAATGCTATAGAAACTTAATAATTGGTTAGCATTTAATTTTAGGGCTTACAGTTCCATATTATTCCTGGTGAGAATTTCTAGTAGTGTTTTTCTGGCTTCCAGTTGAAGAATGAGATTATTAACTCATTTGCATTTTGGAAGTATCTTGGCTCAAATAGAGGACTGAAAGTAACCAGAAGTTACCATGTCATAATGAGAGTCTGTGTATCAGCTACACACTTGACCTGTTGCTGAAGAGTCTCTTGGAAAATACCTCTTGATGGAGACTCTCCAGCTGTGAAGGAAGATGTGTGATAGGAGGGGTGGGAGACAGGGAGTGAACGATTCAGCTTTTTTTTTTCCTGTTTTTAGTTTTGTTTTGGCTGGGCTGGGTTTTGGATATTTTGGTCTGTTGTTTCTCCTGGTCTTAGTACCTTCCTGGGTGGAAGGTGAGAAGCAAACCACGTGACTGGATACCCTCTCTGAAAGTTAAGTTTGGTTCCTGCTTAATTATTTCTTACACAGCAGGCCAGTAAGATGGATTTGTATGTAAGTGTTTGCAGGTGTTTGGCAGCAAATTATTTTAGTAAGGGGTAGGGAAAGCAAGCATCTGGGAAATGTCAAAGCTATTAAAGGTTTTGGCAGGCCAACGTCCCCAAAGCCTGCCATTTGATGATGAATAAAAACTGAGTTTCAGAGAAACAGCCTGCAATATGATATTTTACAACTAGGGATAGAGCAGGCTGCTGTTTCTGATAAAAAGCACACCATATCAGCAGTTTGTTATAAATTACATTTCAGTTGCAAACATGACAGGAAAGTCCACCAGGTAAACAAAGCCTAGCACATATTTTCAGAAAATCAGATGTTCTCAGAAGTACAAAATACCCACAAAGATATTCTGTATAGCTACTATTTCCAGGACACTGACTGTTTAGGAAAGTATCCTGTAACAAGTCACTATCACCCTGAGCTGCGTCTGAGCTTTTCTTACATTTATGGTAGTGTGAGGTCCTGGGTTTCCTTCTTTCGGGATGACCCGAGGGTCCCTTTTTCCCAGCCCACTGGCTGAAGAAAGAGTTGGGATTCTTTGGTTCGTGTTCACAAGGTTGTTTATTGTCTATTATCCAAAATATTTCCTCTCAGACCCGCAGAGGTCTGCTCTGCAGGTCTGTCAAGGGCACCCTGCTCTGCCCTGAGGCGGCGCTATCTCTTTATACTAAAAACTATGTGTACTTTATTTACAGTTATTTTCCAATACCTATAATCTATGTTAGACTGTGTACTTCTACTTTAGGCCAATCCAAATGTGCCACCATCACCAAGAAGATGGTGGCTAGGAAGAAGGACAGAACAATGCCCAAGTCCCTCCATCTTGCCTCCTAGACCCCTGTAGTAAAAAAATCTTCAAAATTCCACTTTTCACCTGGTGGCAACTACTATTATGCTACTTAAACTTTTGTGACTTGTGATTCTTCATACAAGGTTGGTAATTTGCTCCATGGGTTAAGATCAAAATCCCAAGTGTCTTCGGCTTTCTGTGAGAGTCTCCAGGCCCCTGCCAGGATCTCTGAGCCATCCAGGGCACCCAGAGAGATGTCCTGGGTTTTGACAGTGAGGGAGTCTGCAGAGACAATGGTAATACACTTAATGCGTGTAAGTGCCCTCTCACCCTTTTTTTCCCCACTTGATTTGGTAGTCTTCTGTATTGATGTATTTCACAATGTAACTGTGCTTTTAAAGTTGCTTTTTTCACAGCTTAAGTACATAACTGGATTTTACTCAGGACTTGTTAACTTCTGGAAAAGAGTATAGCTTTTCTGTGCTTGATATATTAAGCTAGAATTTTCACAGTCTGCAGGGTGTGTTGTAGCAATCTGCCAGTGACAGGAAATTAACATTGCCTTGCTTCACAGGGATTAGTTGTCCACCTTTCTTTTTTCTTTTGCTCGCTACGCCCTCTCTCATCTTGCCTACCTCACCATGCTACTATATAATTACCCTGCAGGTACAGAGCTGTGTGATAACAGAATTGAGATAATTAATTACTTGAGGCATAACGTGGCAGATTGATGTGCAGAAATCTAATGGACAGATGTGTCGATGCAGCCTGCTTTCAGTGACCACTGAAAAGGATCTGAGGAAATTAAGCAGACTCCGAGACAGGGGAAGGGAAGATGCTGTTATATCTTTGTAGTTATGTGAGGTGCACAGACACTCTCTTAGCTTTGGGCATGGCAGAAAGAGGATGTGAGTCCATTTAGGAGTTATTTATTTGTGATTTGGGGAATAAGAAAAAGAATGGTGGTGTTTGGAGGACAGTCTATTAGGTTTTATATGTTCAGGAGAAACCTCTAGGGCTTAGCTTTTTAGTCTTGCATTAATTTACTGAAAAAACAAAACTTTGGTGATGATATCTTTTAAGTCTTAACCATGAAGCAAACAAACAAAAGAAGCAAAGTAGAGGGCATCTTTTTCTTCCCCATTTGGTCAAATCTATATGCTTGCAGATGGAGTGAAAAGGTGATTGTAGACATCTGATCTTACTTTCAGTTAAAATGCTCTATTATGGTTTTTCTTGAAGGATAATTTTAGTTGGGGAAACTGTTGAATCCTGTGATGTGAGTTTGAGCTCTTTTCAATACAAGGAAGAATGTACAGTAGACCATATATAAAATTTTCGATGTACTGTACTACCTTGTGTGCCTTGCATTCCATTTCTCAGACTCTATGCTTTGTAAGCACATCATCATTGATCAGTAGAAGAACTGTATTTACAGCTGTCTTTTTAATTGAAGTAAAATGGGTGGCCCTCCTTCTTCCTTAGGTCTTTCTGTACTTGTTCTTTTTCTGCAACTAGTACTACTAAAATTCTTTTGAGGAGATAAGGTAAAAAGAAATCACTAGTATCTAATTTGATGAGGGATATTTATATTTGTGTAATATTGCCTTGTTGGATACCAGGGCCTCTGCTGAAATATTTTCTCTATCAGTATTTCTTTGCGCCATAATAAAGCATGTTGCACCTTTTATCTCTTGGCAGACAAAAATGTCAGGTTTTTGCAAGGCTTATTGGTTGCCAAAATAGGACATTTGTATGTCCTAATCATGTTTATTCATCTCAGTTAGTGCATTTTGGGCCTTTTTTTGTGCACTCAGGTTTCCATATCTCTTGGTTTAGTGATTCAGCAAGTTGCTGCAGTTGAAAGTGACCCAGAGAAGCTTTGATCTATCTGGCTTGTCACCTGTTCTCTGGAGAGGATGAGGAGGGCCCAGAGAGCTAGAGCTGTGTTCTGCATTCTGCACCTTCTTTCTGACTGGTCAGTGTCAGGATGCTGCTGTTGCTTCTTGTCCTTGCCTAAGTGGCTACATCCTCCTTCTTCAGTCCTCTGGCAGCAGTAGTGTCAGTAACTCAGTCCTCTGATATACTGAGGTTTTTTCCTGTTTCAGGGCTGTGGCTGTGTTTATAGTGGTTAGCAGAGATAGCTTGCTGCTGTTAGGCAGATAAGTTAGTAGCTTAGCAACATAGGGGGAATTGAGGGCAACCCACTGTGAAGAAGGGTGGTAAAATTGGTGTTGGAATCTGAAACTAAACCATTGTGGTAAATAATCCACTATTCAGAATGCCAAGAGAAGACCACAGCACTGTGTTGGGTGCTCATCTGCAACCTGGAAGAAAAGGTGAGAAGGAGCTTGAAGATGAGTCTTCCACATCAGAGGACAGTGTACTGGCTTAGAGGTCTTCCAGTGTCCCTCTTAGTACGCTGTACGTGCAGATTATCACCTTCCTGCTTCAGTGCTTTAGCATGAAGAGCAATTGCTGTGCCAGGAGAGACTGACATGTGCTCAGGTCAGGCATTCCTGACTGTTTTATGCCAACCACAAGCTAGTGGATTACTTCCTTAGAGATTTCTTCCAGAGCTGGATGGTTTGTAATGCCAGCTTTAGCAGTGTTAGATTCTGTACCACATTGTGAGCATCCTTGTTTTCTGCCTCTCACAGAGCTAGTGAAGATGGAGACATGATCTGTGTTCTGCAGCCTGGTGTGACTTTTACCCTAATTGTAAATGAGTTAGTCATGGAAATACAGCTTTTGTGCATGCAAGCTTTTGATGAATGGATGATAGTGACTTATTACAGGATACTTTTCTAAACAGTCAGTGTCCTGGAAATAGTAGCTATACAGAATATCTTTGTGGGTATTTTGTACTTCTGAGAACATCTGATTTTCTGAAAATATGTGCTAGGCTTTGTTTACCTGGTGGACTTTCCTGTCATGTTTGCAATTGAAATGTAATTTATAACAAATTGCTGATTTCTATGTCTGCCAGGTTGTGGGTGATTTGCTGTTTTTTAATTTATTATATATACATGAAGAAACTTTAGCTGCCTGGACTTTGGTAACAAGCTGTTCCCTCTGGCTTTGATGAATGTGTTGTTACCCGATTATAGCTAATAAACACATAGACTGTTATAGTGGTCAAGAAATGAGAACCTAGGTCTATGGTTTAATTAATTGCTGTTGATTTTAGTATGTAATCAGTTTAATCTGTGCTTGAAAAACCTCTGATAACACTTCCTTTAAGAACACAAAGTACTTCACTAAGTTAGAAATAAGTAATTCCTGAGGCATGCTATTTTTTTTTTTTTTGCAGTCATTCAATTGTTCTTGCAGTTATCAGCCACACTCAGTCTTTTAGGACTATTTTTATTTTCAGTTGAGATGGATTTGATTTGGAAGATGAGAAGTCAAATACAACCTATTACCGCAACTATTCCCAGGTTCTGGGAAACCTGGCATTTCCAGTGCAAATTCAATAAGTTAGGGTGTTTAAGATCAAACTCTGGGGGGAAATGCAGGGTTTTTTAAGTAGTAGATGGGATTTTAAGACTTGGATTTTAAGTAGTAGACTGGTTTTTAGACTTGGATTTTAAGTAATAAATGTTTGGATTAGTAGATTTCAATTGAGCCACTGAGATTGTTATTAGCCTGTTTCCTAAAATTTCTGTCTGGTCTCTATTGGGGCTCTGGTCTAGCTCCGATATTAGAATTTTTTTGGATCTGTAAGGTTATAAGCATCTAAAAAAACCCCTGTTTTTCTGTTATAGCTTCTCTTGCTCTTTGAGTATGGCTTGTTGAAATAAAACTGTCTTTCAAATACCAGCAATATGCATGTTTTAGAAGTGTATCTTCATGAGTAAAATATAGCACATAAATATGGGCAAATCTTACATACTTTCTTTATGACTGTGGAAACAATGTCCGACAATTCTATGCTCAGGTATTCCCTTTCAGCAGGTATTCAGCAGTGGCCTTGCTGCAGTTGATACCAGCTGTTCTGTGTTATTTTGAGAGCTTTTTGTGTTCTGCAGTATTTTATGGATGCTAGTATTTTTTTTTGTCTAATTTCTTTCTGTCTCATATACTGTGGTTCATAAAGTAACTGCCCTTCTGCTCCTTTACCTGCCTGCCTTCCAAAAGTATATTTAAATGTGTAAGCTCGAATTTTAGGTTAAGATTTCTCTGTCTGTATTAAATTATGTATGTTGTTTCAAGACGCTTAATGATGGGGCAGAGGAGGAAATAGTTTTAGTTCTGCCTTGACACTTAATATTCTTCCATAGAGTTCTTGCCTTTTGAAGCTTAAAAATTCTGCCTTTTCAGTCTTATATTTTGCTTTAACTTCTGTACTGCTTTCTGGAATGTGCTTAATTTGTGATATTTTTCTCCCCCCTCCCCCACCCCCAGCCTTGGTAAGCACTGGACTTTTCTCCAAGGAGTAGCTTTGCTGAAGCACAATAGTTTTATTGTTAGCATTGATAAAATGCATCATAGGATTTATAGCTCCATCTAGGAAATGAACCTCTAGAGGAGTTATGACAGAAGCCAGTTAAAACTCCATTCCCCAGGAAATGCAAGAGTAGCATGACAAAATCTTTTAGCTTTTGTGGGGAGTATTCTTTTGTTTAATACCTGCTCTCTCTGCTGTGCAAAAGTAATTTGAAGAAAATTAATTTTAAAAAAAATTGCAGTTTTAACTTTTTATGTCACTGAAACACTTTGACTGTTCTCTGTGTGTATACATGCTGTTACTCTATTTTATTTTGAAATGCAGATGCTCATTCTGCCCTGAAAAGAGAATAGCTGTTCTCTTCATATGTTAAGGTAATAGTGTATCAACAAGCTGACCTTTACCAAAAGCTGGGGACTACTTAATGAGGCACTTCAGCTTTTGTTATGGTCTGCAGGAGATGATATGCCACTTATCAAGAAAGAGGATTTGGGGGCTAATTGGGAAAGAGTGGCTGTGTTCAGCTGTGACATCTTGAATCTTCCAGTACACAACAGTACTTCTGAGGAAAACCAGGACTGAAGCATTGATTCTCAGTCTAGTTTAAGACTATAGATTCAGAATGGTCAATGATCATGTGGTGCAAGATCACGTTTTGCTAGAAGGAACTGATAAATAATCAGAAGAATCTTTGAGAATTGTTTTCTAATGGCTTGTGCTTATTTGTGAAGAAGGCAGCCCCTAGTTGAATTAACACTTCATGTAAAAGATCCAATTGTCCTGGTTAGTGCTTTTAGCTGTGTGCTTTTAAGTGAGACTATGTCCCCTGCAGGTGTGAGATTTTGTGAAAACATAGTTATTCTGCTTAATGCAGAAAATTTGTTTAGGCTGAGCTGGACTGAAATGTGAGTAAAGCCATGCTGGTTGTGTGTGGCCTGGTTTTTGGTACCAGGGGGGTCACAGAGGTGGCTTCTGTGAGAAGCTGCTAGAAACCTCCACTGTGTCCAGCAGAGACAATCCCTGATGGCTCTGAAGATGGACATGCCTCTGGCCAAAGCTGGGCCAATTAGAAATTATGGTAATGCCTCTGTGATAACATATTTAAGAAGAAAATCAAAACAAAGTGAGGGCATGGTGTTTTTCTGTCCAGAGAAGAGGAGGAGGTGAGAACATGTGAGTGAAACAACATGGACACACCAAGGTCAGTGAAGAAGGAGGAGCTCTAGGTGCCAGAGCTGAGATGCCTCTGCAGGCTGTGGTGATTGATGACCATGGTGAAGGAGCTGTGCCCCTGCAGCCCATGGGGATCCACGGGGGATGCCGAGATCTGCAGCCCGTGGGAGAGGTGCTCGTGCTGGAGCGGGTGGATGCTTGGAGGAAGCTGTGATTCAGTGGGAGACCAAATGGGGAGAGGAGGTCCCTGCTTCCAGGCTGGAACAGCCTGTCCTTGGAGGACTGCACCCTGTGGAAGACTTACCCATGCTGCAGCAGTTTTGGGAGGACTGTTTGTCTCTGGGAGGGACTCATGTTGCAGTGGTTTTGGGAATACTGCTGCTCATGAGATTGGAACCACATTGGAGAAGTTAATGGAGAACTGTGTCCTGTGGGAAGGAACCCCACGGTCCCACAGGGGAAGGACTTCTCTCCCTGAGCAGTGGAAAATCTGGGGTGATGAACTCACCAAAACTCTGCCCCCTGTCTCCATGTGGAGAAGGAGGGAGGAGGAGGCACTGGGGGGAAAAAAGTGGTTTTAAGGGCTTATTTTGCTTCTCATTGTTCTCCTCTGATTTTATTAATAATGAATTTACTTTGTTACCTCCAAGTTGAGCCTGTTTTGCCTTGGAGTGTCTTCTTCCAGTCCTTATCTCAGCTCATGAACCCTTTGCCCAGCTGTAGCAGGGGAGGGTGAGTGAGTGACTTTGATGGGTGCCTGGTGTTTGGCCAGTGTCAAACCACGACAGTATTCTGGATAATCATTCTAATTTCAAAGACTTTAACTTCTTGCTCTGGGAGGGACAGGAGGGATATAGTATGTGTGAATGGTAGGTGGTGGACATTCCTGAATGGGATTAATTTTGAGGTGAATTAGATGCTTTGATCCTTGCCATCTGCAGGCTGGCTTGTTTTAGCTTGCTAATATAGGGATAGCAAATTCCCGCCTTCCTTTTGTGTTTGGAAAATTGCTTATAGCCCACATGTGACTCTGTAATTGGGGAGAGATTGTTAATTCTTGCCTGCTGGAAGACATTTCTCTGTCTGCTGACTTGGAGTTCCAGACTAGATAGAGAAAATGCAAGAAGAATGCAGATGGGAAGTAGGGCTGCACAACTCCTAAGCTACAACTCTTGAAGAAACTTACACTAATTGTCCAGAACAACATCATGTATCTGCAGGATGAGGGAAGTAAAATTGCTCAGTAGCACTCTGAGCCTCCTCTGTTGTATTTGGTTACCATGTAGAAACTTTAGTGAGTTTAGGAAAATTTTATTTATTGACAATCCACAATAGTTCACTCTCATGAATATGTTTTTCTTGTTTATTTCAAACTTCAGACCTCTAAAATGTGGGTAGAAGGGATCATATACATAGAAAAGGGGCTGGTGATAGCAAATTTTATGCTCTGCTTCTCAAACAAACATCTTAAAGACTGTTAAGCTTGTTCTCTGTGGAACTTGTATTGCCCTGCCTCCTCTTAAGTTGCTCTTTTTTAAGTCAAGATTTTCCAAAAGAATGAGGATTTTCTTTGCTTTGTATTTTCTCAGAATTCTGCACCCTGCAGGTAGGCTAGCACTCATCGGGTTACAGAGAGATTTAATGCTGTTAGAAATATTGTTAGTAATTAGTGGAAATAAAAGATGTATAAAATACAGGTATGAAACAAACTGTTGGAAAGAAGGGGGGGGGGGGGGGGATTTTTCCCCAGCAGGGGGAGAATGTCATCCCCAGGATGGTGAAACCGCAGCAGATGGGCAAGGAGGCACCACAACATTTGCATTCGAAGAGAACTTCGGCTACACGGGAGATAGGAATTCATGAAGGCATGTGTCCAGTGACACCCAGGAGATGATGGCCCGGATGAGATACACATCTGAGATAACCAGAGCCATCAACACTTGCCATCTGAATGCCAGATTCTAGGAATTGGGGAAATGTATTGTTCAATTCCCGGATGAAGGCTTTGTGCAGCCTGGACCGAAGAAAAGACCGAACATGAATATGAAGTCCTCGAAAGGGAGACAAAGGGACTCTGCCGCGGGCAAATTAAAACATATAAGAACCATGGCCTGGGAGCAGCCGGTGTGGACGAGGGGAATTTGGTGCGATAGAGGCCAAATCCATGTCCACCCAGCTCACCTTCCGGGGGTGGTACGCTGTCCGATTGATTGTTGGCTGTCGGGACTATACTACGGTCGCGAAATAAATTTTATTTTAATTTTTTTTCTTAAAATTGGCTATTTTTCATTTTTCATTTACAACAAATTTGGTGACCTCCCGATGTGATCTGATAAGGATTCCAGGGTCCCCTCTCGAGGTCCAGGCGGTGCCTCACTGAATTCAGTGGCTGGACGAGATTGGGATAGCCGAGCAAAACCGATCAGATTAAACTAACTTTTTGTAGCCTAAAATGAAAGGCACAATCAAAAGGTGGGAACGGACCCAGAGCTCTCGAGGACCGAGATGGTTCTCCATGGAAGCCGGCTATATTACTTGTAAAACCTACGTGCACGAAGGCTCTACACGGCAAAACAAACCGTAAGTATTGTGTGGTTGAGTGGGGAGTGATCGAGTGTGTGTGTGAGACGTGATATTATCATGAAGTGAGTGTGGACCCCAAGATCGCAGTTCCACTCTTCGGCGAGGAAAGTGGTCGGTCACGGGGGAAGCGAGTGGAAAGCTCGTTTGGAGCACACACATCAACCCAAAAAGCCCCGGGAAGTTGAAGGTGGGGGCAGAAGGGGTTGTTTGATCAATCACAGGCTGGACTGGGAGGAATGACGGGACCTCGGTGGATCCAAGGACAGGTAAGAGAGCTCGTTAAGTTTGTTGACTAAAAATCCGCAGTTTGGTTCGCTACGTGACCAGTAAGTCAGCAACAGTTTTTTTTGGTATATCAGTAAAAATGGGAAAAGCAGTTCTGCAACTAAAATAGGCTTAAAGAGGTAACTGAGGCGTAAAATATGGGGTTGAAAAAGAGTAAGATCCAGGAAAAGACCCCTGACAAACTAGGGAGAAAAGGAAGGTTTGATCTCCCTGACATTCCGAGGTATAGTCCTCTGGGGTGGATGTTAGAACACTGGGAACAATGCCCTGTGAGAAGGCAAAAATCTAAGAAAAAGGTAGTTTACTACTGTATGGAGAAGTGGGCAGATGTAGAAATCAGAAAGCATATATTCTGGCCCATATTCAGGTCATTTAACAAAAAGGTATGCCGAGCATTGGGGGAGTTTGTGTTCGAGGAGGGGTCTAATGAGGAAGAAATGGAATATGCTCGGCTATGGGAATACGCTAGTGTTGGGTTGTTCCTCATCAGGGCGTGTAAACAGCCAAAGGGTCTAGAAAAAACTTGGGAACCCCTGGAACCTGGAGAATCTACCTCCACTGTACCCAAATCATCAGATGCCTGGACACCTCCCCGAACTCGAGAACCCTGGACACCACCCTCTAGCGCCACAGGCACCGCCGCCCGAAGTCCCGCAGGAACCCGCGCCAGCAATCCCCTCCCCATTGGAACGAACTCCGTCCCTTCTCCCTCCTCCTACGCAACCTGAGGAGAACACCGTACGAGCACAACCATCGACAGGGAAAGAATCCCCACCCGCCAGCCGCATGAGACGGAAAACCTGGAAAGCACACGCAGACGATAGCAAAGACAAGGAAGGACAGCAGGGACTTTTTCCGCTCAGAGAAGTCCTGACCGCTGGGGGTCATTGGTTATGTAAATGTGCTAATAAATTCAGGGGATGTACGGGCATTCAAAAAGGAAATGTGGAAAATTATGGATAATCCGTTGGGGGTGGCAGAGTGATTAGATAAATTTTTGGGAAATAGCATTTGTTCGTATGATGGTATGTGTGCTATTATGAGATCGCTGTTTAATGCTGAGGAGCGGGATATGATACAGGTGGCTGCACTTAAAGACTGGGAGCACAGAAACCCTCAAGGGGGGAGCGGGGAGGTCAAATGGGGATGACCAAAGGCCATCCTGGAATGCCCAGATAGAAGAGGACAGACAAAAGGTGATAGTACTAAGGAACATGGTTATCCAGGGTATCCGAGGGGCGGTACCAAAGGGGCAGAATTTGGGGAAAGCTCTGGGGGAATGCCAGGGGAAGGACGAGACTCCTACCGAATGGCTAAAAAGACTGAGGAAGAGTCTCCGAATGTGTTCGGGTACAGACCCTGACTCTCTGGTAGGAGCCATATTGTTAAAAACACAATTCGTGGCCAAATCGTGGGAGGATATATGGAAAAAGTTAGAAAAATTAGAGGACTGGCAGGAAAGGTCGCTGCAGGAGTTGTTGCAGGAAGCTCAAAAGGTGTACATGCGGAGGGAGGATAAGAAGCAAAAGGTACAAGCTAAGGTCCTAGTAGCAGCAGTCAGGGAAGCCCAGAAACAGGAAAAAGATCCTACCATGGGAGAAGCAGTACACACTCTGAAACCCTCGAGGAAGCCCACGCATCCATCAAGGAAACCTGCACCCCGGCAGAGGGAGGCACTGGAGTGCTATTACTGCAAACAGAGAGCTCACTTTAGAAGAGAATGCAAGAAAAGAATGAAAAATGAGAAGATGTTCCAGGAGGATTAGAGGTGTCAGGGGCTTTTCAATTTGGGGTCTGTAACACCGAGAGAGCCCTTGATAAAACTTAGGATTGGACCCCATAAACAAGAGACAACATTTTTAGTAGACTCAGGTGCTGAGAGAACTACAGTACAACATCTACCCCAGGGGTGTTTAAGGAGCGAGGACTCCATGATGGTAATTGGAGCAAAAGGGGAACCCTTTATGGTACCGGTAATAAAGAATGTGGAAGTGGAATCTGAAAATAAAACATGCTTAGGGAATATGTTGCTAGTGGAAGAAGCCAATTATAACCTATTAGGGAGGGACTTGATGGTAAGTTTGGGCATAAGCTTGATAGCACAGAATTCACAGCTTGTGGTAAGCTTGTATAAGCTGACCTCAGAAGATGAGAGAAAAATTAATCCTAAAGTATGGCATACAGGAGGGGAGGTGGGGAAATTGGAAATGGAACCTATATGCATAGAAATTGAGAAACCCGAAGACCCCATCAGGGTAAAGCAATATCCGATACCGCTAGAGGGTTGGTGGGGTTTGAAGACAATAATAGACGATCTAATTAGGAAAGGGACTTTGGAGCTGTGTATGTCAAGGCATAATACTCCCATTCTTGCGGTCCAGAAACCGGACAGGAGCCATCGCCTTGTACAAGATCTCAGGGCAGTTAATCAAAGGACTAAAACTTTATTCCCCACGGTCCCCAATCCGTATACCCTGCTGAACAATGTTTCACCAGAGGATATCTGGTATAGTGTCATTGACCTAAAAGATGCTTTCTGGACATGCCCTCTGGCAGAGGAAAGCCGAAATTACTTTGCCTTCCAATGGGAAGATCTGGAGACAGATCGTAAGCAGCGACTCTGGTGGACCTCCCTGCCCCAGGGATTCATAGATTCACCTTACCTGTTCGGTCAGGCTCTTCAGCAACTTTTAAGTGAATTTGTTCCAGTAAAAGGGACCAAGTTACTGCAATATGTGGATGATCTATTGATAGCAGGATCCGGTGAGGAAGGAGTAAGGACAACCACCACTGCCCTGTTAAACTTCCTGGGAAACAGAGGTCTAAAAGTTTCAAAAACCAAACTCCCGTTCACGGAACCCGAGGTATTTAGGTCACTGGCTTGTGAAGGGGAAGAAAAAGCTAGATCCGGAGAGAATTGCAGGGATTATCTCCCTGCCCTCGCCCCAGTTGAAGTGAGAGGTAAGACAAATTTTGGGACTTTTGGGTTTTTGTCGACAATGGATAGAGGGATATAGTGAAAAGGTAAAATTCTTGTACAAAAAATTAACTACAGAAAAACCTAAGTGGAATGAACAAGATGAAAGGAGCTTTAGAGAACTAAAAGAATCACTCATAGTGGCTCCAGTATTAAGCCTGCCAGACGTGAAAAGACCCTTTCAATTGTTTGTAGACGTAAGCAATCACACTGCATATGGAGTGTTAAAACAAAATTGGGCAGGATCAAGGAAGCCAGTGGGTTATGTATCAAAACTATTGGACACTGTCAGCAGGGGGTGGCCTACGTGTCTCCATGCTATAGTAGCCACGGCTGTGTTAGTAGAAGAGACCAAAAAGGTAACTTTCGGGGCTCCTTTAGAGGTTTATTCCCCGCATAAAGTTAGAAACATTTTGCAACAAAAGGCAGAAAAGTGTCTCACTGACGCACGGCTCCTGAAATACGAGGCTATTTTAATTCACTCTCACGATTTGGAACTTAGGACCACGACAGCCCAAAACCTGGCTCAGTTCTTACATGGAGAAGCCTTGGGTGTACCCACCCATGATTGTGCTGAAATTGTCCAGCTGCAAACGAAAATCAGACCTGATTTGGAGGAGGAAGAATTGGAAACAGGGGAAAAAGGGTTCAGAGTTATAGAAGGAAAGTGGAAAACAGGGTATGCTATTATAAACGGGGTAACTGGAGAAACAGTGGAATCAGGTCCCCTAAATGCGGGGTGGTCAGCCCAGGCACGTGCTGTGCTAAGGGCCCTGCTGAGGTTAAAAGGTAAGACAAGAACCATTTACACAGATTCAAAGTATGCCTTTGGGGTAGTTCACACATTTGGAAAAATCTGGGAAGAAAGGGGGTTGGTTAGCACTAAGGGAAAGGGACTAGTACGTGAGGAATTGATAAATTCTGGCAGCTGTCAGAGAACCCGAAGCCATTGCTGTAGTGCATGTGAAGGGGTATCAAACAGGAACTCTCTTTAAAACAAGGGGTAACAATCTAGCGGACCAGGAGGCCAAACATGCAGCACTCTTACAGGTAAGTAGCCTGGAGATTTGTGAAAGGGAAACACGGGAATTTCCCCCCTTCTTTCTGAAAGAGAAATGGAGGAATATAAGAGGATGGGGAGAGAATTTGATGGAGGTAAGTCGAAGTTACCTGATGGTAGGGAATTAGTTTCTAAGGAATATACGCGAAAAATTTTGAAGAGGTTACATGTGCAGACCCACTGGGGGACCCAGGCTCTAGCAGATCAGTTCCTAAAATTCTTCGGGTGTAAAGGAATATATGAATTAGCAAAACAAGAAGTACAGGGGTGCATGATATGTCAGAGAATAAATCGAAACCGAGCAAAACAAACGGCAATGGGAAGCTGCCCGGTGGCATACCGACCCTTTGAGAGGGTCCAGATCGACTTCACCGACCTACCAAAGGTAGGAAGGTACCAATGTCTATTAGTAATAGTAGACAAACTAACACACTGGATAGTGGCATTTCCAAGCTCCCGGGTGACTGCACATATGGTATCTAAAATACTGTTGGAGGAGATTGTGCCTAGATATGGACTGGTAAAATATATTGACTCAGATCAGGGCACCCATTTTACCTCTAGGATAATAAAACAATTGGCAAAAGCCTTGGGGATCCGCTGGGAATATCACACCCCTTGGCACCCACAAAGCTCTGGTCAGGTCGAACGGATGAACCAAACCCTTAGGGTGCAATTGACAAAATTAATATTAGAAACCAAGATGCCCTGGGTTAAATACCTTCCACTAGCTCTGCTAAATGTCAGGACTCTGCCAAATTCAGAAACAGGGATGTCGCCGTTTGAAATGTTATATGGGATGCCCTATGAACACGGAATGCCAATAGGGCACCCCAAAATTGAGGATGGGCAAATAAGGCCATATCTGGTAGCCATTAACAGGAACTTGCAAGAACTAAGAAAACAAGGAATTATAATGCAAGGGACTCCTGTGGGTTTTTCTATTCATCCCGTCTGACCTGGAGATCACGTCCTTATAAAAACCTGGAAGGACATATCATTATCCCCTCATTGGGAAGGGCCTTTCCTTGTTCTTTTAACTACAGATACAGCAGTGTGAACCACTGAAAAGGGCTGGACGCACGCATCAAGAATTAAGCAAGTGGAATCTCAAAAGGACACACCGGAGTGGGAGGTCATCTCTCCTCCTGGAAATCTGAAGCTAACACTGCACAGACCATTCTAATGACTGAGATTGACCGGATAGAATGCCAAGAACCGAATTGCCCTTGTCACCCATTTGTAACGTTTAGGTGCTTTTATTGTAAAGTATCGTGGGTGGTGCACTGTGAAAGGGGGGTGAGGCCCAGGGGTCTGTGTGAAGATTGTTTTAACCACAAAGTACGTGTGACTAACCTATTCTTGACACTCCTCACAGAACTGCGAGTAATCGAAGCAGACTAAATATTGTGGTTTAGGCTCTTTCAAAACGGACTGAGGGGAAAGCTTCAGTATCAGGCCCAAATTTTAGCAGTCAAGTGCCAGAAAGGAAACAAAGTACCCTGCAGTGCCTGGCCAGTGAGACTCAGCTGGTGGGGAGTATTTAAGTGAAGATACGCAGCTCGGGCTACTTATGATCCCCGTGAGACTACTTCCTGCTGCCAAGATGTTTCTCCCCACTGCTGGTAGCAATGCAGTGGGCGAGAGTGGGGGCAGAGGAATGTTAGTCGGAGTAACCCTGATGAGCTTGAGTCTAGCTATGTGCCTCAGGACTAGCGCATATGCCGAAAACCAAAGCAATTTGGATCGGTGGGACCCCAGCCGGATTTGTGGAGTCTGCACCGAGGGCGGTCGGGGTGAAGCAGAGGCTTCACCTAACCTCATCTCTAAAGACTGTGCTAAAGGCTGTACTGTAAACAGGTACTGTTGGGTCAATGGCACTTGATACGGAGCTTGTATAAGAGAGGGGGAGGAAATCTGCATCTCGCAAGAGGTAGCGTCCAGAATGGGTAAGTCAACCCACTTAAGACATAAGCGCGGTATTGCACCTGTTAAGATTCCTGTATGCGATAAGTGCAGTCGTACTGTGTGGACTGGTGGGGAGAATGGAATCAATTTTTGTAAGTTATTATCAAGTAAATAAGTTGTGTTATGAAAACAAACAATTGAAAATGTGTACAATGGGAGGAAAAACATATTGTGTAGGTAAGAATCTGAAATATGGGAGTAAGATCCCTTTAGGAAGGGAACCGGTTATCATCGATTTACTCGGGGATCATGATGACCGAGTCTGCCTCCAATATGATAAAACCTTTTGTTTTTCCCAGAATAAAGAAGGAGTGGACCCTGAAAGTAAAATCCAACAGGTCGCTCAAGAATTAAAGAGGCAGGAATCAGAAATGAGAAAACGCAGAATAGAGCAGGAAAGGTTAAAAACTTTAAGTGAACAATATGACCAATTGGAAAAGCAATACAATGAGTTTGGTCTGCCTGCATCAGATAAGAACTTATTTATAGACCTCATGCAGGAAATAGCTACGGAATTGGGTCTATCAAACTGTTGGATATGTGGGGGGATTAAAATCAGCTGAAAAGCGGCCATGGAAAGGAGAGGAGTTAACCCCAGAACAGCTACTAAAATGGAATAATAGCAAAATTATTGAATAGCAAATAATAGCAAAAACACTGAATCTCAGTTCAGGCAGCCTGATGCTTGGAGGATGCTTTATATAAACCAAGTCTCTAAGGGATTCTCTCCTTTTCACAAAGCAGATTCAGTCACAGAGAGACAGTTAAACACAGCATTCCTTCAAGAGGCAGAGTAATAGAAAGATAATAAATTTTCTGCAAAGTGTTACTATGACAAGACATGTCATTTAGTCTGAAGACATCTCTGTACTCACAGCACCTGCAAGCAGTAAGAGGAAAAAGGGCATCTATATGTTGTGGTACAGGAATTATACAGTTAATAGATTGTGTATATGTGCATGTTTTGCATGGAAAAGATTAATTTGTCATGGTTGGGTGAATAGAATACAGTAGTTTGGTTATGAAATTGCTGAATTTTTTTGTCTTCTAAAGAATTTTATCACTTATTCTAAGAAAAGTACTTCATCCTTTATTTGCTTGCAAAATGGTATTTCTTTGTTAAAAGTTTCTGTGCTGGTATTGATGTCTTACTACCTGTTCTATCAGCAGTAAATTTTGATTTCCACAGTTCAAGCTGCTATCATAGATAAACACAGTACTCTTGTGACCGTATGGAGGACTTGGAGACAGGTTGGAGTCTCCAGTTCACATGGTGAACTGTGGTGTGTTAGGTTGTTCAAGGTGGTGAAAGAATAACTGGAAAGCAAAAACGTGGACAGTTAATTGCAGGTAGGGGTAGGTGACAGTTGCAGTCAGTGTAATAACAGGCTGTGAATTGAACTTAAGCTGAACTGTACATTAATTTGAACAGCTGTCTGGTATTTTGTTTTCCTTTACTCATTTCCCCCTGTGCTGCCACCCTTCCTTCTGCTCCCTGTAAAAAAATTCAGACCAAGTGGGATCTGATACAGGTCTGAAATAAAATGTTGCCTTCATCCCTGCTAATAACATTGGGAAGCTTTTACAGATGCTTTGCTAAACATTTTTATTTCTCACTTAACTGCTTTTTTGATGTACAGAGGAGAAATGGATATACTTAGAGCGTATACCTATGTGGCTGTGTAGGGGTTAAGTGCTATTTAAAAACTGTTTTAGTGAGGGGGAAGAAGGTTTCTAAGTGAAGTATTTTTGGAATTTGCCCTGTCAGTTAGTAATATTTCACTAACTGAAGCAACCCTTTATTTAAAACAGACTCATAACAACTCATCTGGAGAACTGGCTCATGGGCAAACTGAGGTACGTTCATTCATCAGTGATTCAACATATTTCACATGCTGATGTTTCTGAAGTAATGCTTTTAACTTGGAAGAATGTAATCACATCTGTGCATTCCTTGTGATTTCTCCACTGCTGAGGACTGCAGCTTATAAAAAATTTTACTGCCTTACAATCTTGTGTGTAGTGGAAATTAAACAAAACAAGCTTATAGTCACTAGACTCTCTTTGGCTGTTAGTATCAGGTTTGTTTGGCAACATTAAGGCATTATAAATCTTTGCTGAAAGAACACTGTGAAGAGGCAGGTCTCTCTTTTCCCCTTTCTCTTCTGTATGCTCTTGCTTGGGACAACAGTGTGTATTCTGACTGTAGTTTGCTCAATATGCCTATATGTGTTTGTAGGAAAGTGAGTTATTGTTTGGAAATTCTGTTTTTGCTGTAAGGGAAAGGACAGGACAGAGCCTATGTTGATATACAGTGACAGTTGGAAAATTTTACAAATTTTCCTGCCCTAAACTGCATTATACAAAGAAAGTCACGTAATTCTAAAAGGTCAGCATACAAATCTTGAGTATCTCATTGTACACTTGCAGGTGATGTTTTCCCAGTACTGCAGAATCACTGCTTGTTCTTAGTTGCTTAGTTTTGTCTAATGGCTTGCTGCTTGTTAAGAAGTCTACTTTGCCAGATAAAAATTTTTGGAAGAGTAAAACCTCTAACCATCTGGCTTTTTGGGTGAAATCTGTGGAGTGATGAAGACCTGCTAATACTTTTGGCTGGACTGAAACGTGGTAGCTTTTTTTTGAAAGACTGCCTCTTCTTCATTAATAGATGATCGCAGACACACCTCAGGTTTTGACAAAACAGTATTTATGCTTTCCCTTCACAGCATTTATAAAAATATCAGCCTGCAGACCTGCTTTGTCAACAGACCTGCAAAAGAACATGTCTAGGCAATAAAGATGCTTGAGAAGTTGTAGTTGATTTCAACAGCAGTATTGATACACTACATGATATACTCTCTAATAATAAAAATGATACTGGAATGATTGGATGTCAAAACTAAGTAAACCTTTCAAATAAGTGTTCAGTGGCTTCACATGTTTTTTCTTATTAATTTCCATGAAATTTCAGATTTTGGCAAGTGTATCATGGGACTATTGCTTTTGTAAATTGCTGTGATCTAGAAAATTACTTTATTTGAAGAATCTATTCTAGAAGTGCTTCCTGGTTTTTTTTCCTGTGGGGCAGAAGGAGTAGTAACTGCTCTGATAATGAAAACCTCTAAAAGTTTCTTTTTCTAGCAAGAAAAAGAATCTAACCTATGATAAATTAGAAATTATGAAGGCTTTAAAGGAAACTTTTTTTCTGAGAAAATAGTAAAAAATCAGAGTACTTTTCCATTGTGCTAATATAAAAGTACCCTTGGTGCTACAGATGTGAGTGGAAACCAAAGATCCCTGATAAAGTGATACTGATGAGATTGGAGAGTATTTGGTAAGAATAAGGGTTTGTGGAACTTTGTTGTTGGTAGAAGGAAGAAGCTGGTGTTTCAAGTGGATTCTTTGGGCCTTTGAAAATGGTCATGAAAATCAAGTTTGGCATGTGTCTTGGTGAGTTTTTCTTTACTTGCTGTGATAAGAGATCCTGATTTTAGCGCCAGAGAAATAACCAGGATAGCTATTTAGAAATTTAAATTACATGTTTTTTTTGAGCCAAAAAAAGAGCGGGTTAGTTGAGTTAAGCAGCAGTTGCATTTAATGTAATTTTCTTGATGTAATAGTTTGTTTGTCCTTGGGTGAGTGTCCAAGTTAATCAGCCACAGAGCAGCCACTGTATAATAACTCTATAAATGTTTCTTGTGTTTGATTTCCATTTCCACAAGAGCTTTAGGTCTTGTAGCTGAATGTGATTCTTGTACTTATACCATTTTACATTATTCTGGTTCATTCACGTGGTAGAGGAGAGGAATTAAAGTTCCAAGCCTCAGGCCAGTAGCAACAAATCTTTTCTTGGCTGGATGAGAACGTAGAGTGATCCCAGTTGGTTGCAGCCTGCATTTGTCAGTGACCTGAACTGATAAAATTTGTCAAGATGGCTGTTTTCTTGTATTCTTGCTAGAGGTAAACATTTAAATGGGAATAGCTAACTGAAAAGGTAGAGATCATTTGGACAGGCGGGCAAGGGTGTTATCCCATCTCCAGTGTGAAAGTGACTGTGTGACTGAAGTGACTGTGAAAACAATTATTAATAAGGTGGGATTAAGGTTAACTTAATTAAAATTCTTTTATGTATAAAAGTCCGAGGTTCAGCAGAAGGAAGTATAATTACGGTTACTAGCTTGCTATTGATGCACTGTTTTACCATAACATGGTACACTTTGCTGCTGAATATTTCTTACATTTGCTCTCTCAAATAGAGGTAAGGTTGAACCTGACATGCCAAGTGCTTTCCCCTTCTGTATGGCAAAGTGTGAATGCATTTTGTGCTCAGCATGTCTGCCAACGCCTGAACAGCCTACTTTCCATAGTACTGATTCAGGTACCAGAGTGTAAAGGATGGTTAGAGCTGGAAGCAGTGTGCAGATGGGAAGAAGAGCCTTATTTTGCTGTTTATCACAGTGAGCAATGTGTCTGTTACCATCAGGTGAACACTGATTTCTCCTTAGCATTTTTAAAAATTGTTGTGCATCATGAAAATGTTGTAATATAAATGACAGTTTTAAACCAGGAAGTTTTGACACTAGTGCTTGCTGGTTTTTGTTTGTTTGGGTGTTTTTTTTTTGTTTTTTTTTGTTTTTTTTTTTTTTTTTTTGGGTGTCATTCATGTTCTTTAGTAAAAATACAAACCTACCTAGTACCTGCCCTATCTCAAAGTTTCCTCTGATTTGTTTAGATGGTGGGTGTGGGCTCTCTTTATTATTTTTGGTTAGTAGCAATAAGGGAATATGATAAAGGCTTTGATCCAGTATACTGCTTTAACAAGAAACACTTGTGTTAGTGGTCGGTACCACCAATCTTGTATTACCAAAAATAAAAAAATAAAACAAAAAAAAAACCCAAAAAAACCAAAACCCAGAAGGTATGCAAAATCTACAGTTCCAAGTAGAGTGTTTTTCATCAACTTGTGTTTTCAAAGACCACACAGGAACACCAGGATAAATGCAAAATAAATGATTAACCACAAGTTGTCTGCTCTCCAGTGAAAGTAATGAATTTGCATCCTGGAGCAGGACTATTGAGTAAACATTTCTGATTTTTGGAGTGGCACTTATCCTATACAATTTTTTGTAGAAGTCTGCGCAATACTGGTTAGAGTCTCTTTCCTGAAAATGGTTGATTATAACTTGATGGAAAAAAATTGTCAAAGAGCAGGAAAAAGTGAAACTAGATGTTATGAAGGAAATTAAACTTTACTTGAAAGTGCACAAAGGAGATTTAAATTTTCTGCATGAGGTTCTCTCCTGTTTCCTAAATTACTGAATAAAAAATTTTGTAAACAAAAAATGGTGAGTCCTCAGGTTTAATGAAATGCAAAAAATGTTTCTATTTTAAGTTATTATACAAAATATGTTGGTTTAGATTACTGTTTGGAATAGTCTAAAATAAAAATAAAAAGAGGAAATAGATAAGGACATAATTCCAGGCATATACACAGAGTGTTGTTTTCAGTATGAGTTACTATCATTAGTGCAGATGGTAATCTGTATGGAATTGGTTGTTTAACTAGAGCTGCTTACACATTGAAACAGGAGTGTTTGGAGTACCATTGCTTCTGACCTAGAGGAATGAATTGAAGTACTTGCTTTGGTGTGGAGAGTGAAGGTGTTGAGTGAAGATGTTTTGGCCACAGATGCTGGTCTGCACTCTGTTCTTTGCTTAGTGTAACTCCAGCCTTTCAAAGTGTAACAGCCAGGTAGACTTTATGCAGTCACTAATACTATCTTTGTCAGTAGGTCTTCTGAGCCATGAAGATAGCCTGGGCTTAAATGAAGTAGGTAAATAAGGATGTGTGTGGGGAGAGGAGGAAACAACTGAGATTGCCATTTCTTCGTCCTGCTGAATACCTTTAATAAGATCTTCCTGCAGACTTGGAAAGCTTGTTATCTTCTGCTTTTGAAGATGTAATGGTCTGATTGATGACCTCCCTGATAAATGGCCTTTCAGTGTTTATTCTTCCTTAGTACAGCAGCTGCTGAATGCACGTATATAAGCAGTGTGCAGCTGTCAACTTCCTTACCTCTGTGTACTTCTATCCTGGATGCTGATTTTTTTTCTGGAGGATAGTGGGTAGAAAAGATGTATCTGTGAGATATCACTTCTGTGTGGCACACATTTGTGGATGTGTGGAATGTAGGAAAATAGAGATAGTGATGAAGGTAATCTCACCCCTAAGGAGTTACAGCTGTGCTAATTATCAAGACTTAGGAACAGGCCTTCCCTTAACAGGCCACAGCTAGATCCAATTAGGATAGGTGTTGTAAAAGAGTAAGTTAACTGGTCAAAAAGTTAGATGGAGTTTGTTGGCTGTGCTGAGAAGAAGGAGTCAGAGCTGTGAGGAGCTGCCCATGAGAAATCACCAAGAAGGTATGAAACCTTTGCAGTAAGATGGCAACAACTGGTGATGCCGATGTGATCGAGGACCCAGGATGGTGCTGGGCTCCTCCTGAATGGCAGTGTGTGCAGCAGGACACAAGCTGCGTGACAGAAGTGGCAAATGGCATGGCCATAGCAGCAGCCGGTGCCTCAGCAATAGCATGGCCCCCAAAGAGTACAGGGGGGGGTTTGCTAAGTCACTGCTACGTGAGCACTGGAACAAAGGCGACATGGAGCTCTGAGAGGCAGAGTCAGAGCTGCACAGACAACATGTAAGAGAAGCCTTCTAAAATTGTATAGTGGCCATCTCCACAGTAATCCGATGTGATTGGGAGTGGGCTGTAGGGCGAGGTGCAGCCAGAGATGGAGCCCAGCGTAGCATTGAGAGCAGCAGGGGAAGCTGCCTGGTCCGGACCTGACAGATTTCGACACCTGAGGTACAGGTGAGCCGCTGGGGACACAATGAGAAATAACATATCGAGTGCAGAACAGATTATTTTATATACATGGAAAGAAGTTAAGGAAGGACTGTGAGATACAGTGTCAAAAAGGGGGCAAGGCAGCTGCAGATTTGGCTGCCACCTGGAAATCACTTTATAAGACTTTAAAAGAATGGAAAACAGAGCAGGACAAGAGAGGCTTGCAGTGATCAACTAATACAACAAAAACCGTAGGAGGAAGAAGAGAATTATTACAGCAGCAGTGGGGGCTGAGGAGAGTAGCTCTATTATTTAGTATGATGTATTTGTTTGCTGATGAAACACGTGCATTTTGTTTGTGAATTGCAACTATGAATCTTTGATTAGGCATAAGTGTAAAGGTTTATATTCTGTAAGCCTAAGTACACTTGACAGATGCTGAATCAGTGTTGTTCAAGGTTCTATGGCTGTTGATGAAGTTATGTGGCTGTTCATTTGTTGCTATCTTAATATATAGCCTTTAACTTACTCTTGTGAGTTGCCTTATAAAGTTGTAATCTTCCTGCAGACTTGGAAAGCTTGTTATCTTCTGCTTTTGAAGATGTAATGGTCTGATTGATGACCTCCCTGATAAATGGCCTTTCAGTGTTTATTCTTCCTTAGTACAGCAGCTGCTGAATGCACGTATATAAGCAGTGTGCAGCTGTCAACTTCCTTACCTCTGTGTACTTCTATCCTGGATGCTGATTTTTTTTCTGGAGGATAGTGGGTAGAAAAGATGTATCTGTGAGATATCACTTCTGTGTGGCACACATTTGTGGATGTGTGGAATGTAGGAAAATAGAGATAGTGATGAAGGTAATCTCACCCCTAAGGAGTTACAGCTGTGCTAATTATCAAGACTTAGGAACAGGCCTTCCCTTAACAGGCCACAGCTAGATCCAATTAGGATAGGTGTTGTAAAAGAGTAAGTTAACTGGTCAAAAAGTTAGATGGAGTTTGTTGGCTGTGCTGAGAAGAAGGAGTCAGAGCTGTGAGGAGCTGCCCATGAGAAATCACCAAGAAGGTATGAAACCTTTGCAGTAAGATGGCAACAACTGGTGATGCCGATGTGATCGAGGACCCAGGATGGTGCTGGGCTCCTCCTGAATGGCAGTGTGTGCAGCAGGACACAAGCTGCGTGACAGAAGTGGCAAATGGCATGGCCATAGCAGCAGCCGGTGCCTCAGCAATAGCATGGCCCCCAAAGAGTACAGGGGGGGGTTTGCTAAGTCACTGCTACGTGAGCACTGGAACAAAGGCGACATGGAGCTCTGAGAGGCAGAGTCAGAGCTGCACAGACAACATGTAAGAGAAGCCTTCTAAAATTGTATAGTGGCCATCTCCACAGTAATCCGATGTGATTGGGAGTGGGCTGTAGGGCGAGGTGCAGCCAGAGATGGAGCCCAGCGTAGCATTGAGAGCAGCAGGGGAAGCTGCCTGGTCCGGACCTGACAGATTTCGACACCTGAGGTACAGGTGAGCCGCTGGGGACACAATGAGAAATAACATATCGAGTGCAGAACAGATTATTTTATATACATGGAAAGAAGTTAAGGAAGGACTGTGAGATACAGTGTCAAAAAGGGGGCAAGGCAGCTGCAGATTTGGCTGCCACCTGGAAATCACTTTATAAGACTTTAAAAGAATGGAAAACAGAGCAGGACAAGAGAGGCTTGCAGTGATCAACTAATACAACAAAAACCGTAGGAGGAAGAAGAGAATTATTACAGCAGCAGTGGGGGCTGAGGAGAGTAGCTCTATTATTTAGTATGATGTATTTGTTTGCTGATGAAACACGTGCATTTTGTTTGTGAATTGCAACTATGAATCTTTGATTAGGCATAAGTGTAAAGGTTTATATTCTGTAAGCCTAAGTACACTTGACAGATGCTGAATCAGTGTTGTTCAAGGTTCTATGGCTGTTGATGAAGTTATGTGGCTGTTCATTTGTTGCTATCTTAATATATAGCCTTTAACTTACTCTTGTGAGTTGCCTTATAAAGTTGTATAGCTGTTGATACTGTCAATATTCTAGAGATACAAGTATAAAGGTTTCTGATTATATGTAAAGTAAGTTTGGGTAAATATTCTAGAAGTATAAGGGTTTCTGATGATGTATCATGGAAGTTTGGGTAATGAATCAAGGTCAGCACAAGTGCATTTCAAAGTGAAATAGAAATTACACAAAAGATGATTGTACTGGGTTTAATATCTTCTGCAAGGCCCTGCAAAAGATAGTAAACACAACATTAGTTTAACTCATTCTTGTGAGTTTATCTTTGATTAGGCAACTAGGTGTGGATCTAAAGATTTTGATGATAAGTACTCTGTGAATTTAGAGACTGAATCAAGTCTATACTGTAGAAAAGCAAAACTGAATTAGAATTTAGATACATATACTTTTACTGTGATATGGAAGTCTAAGTACAAGGGTTTTTGATGATGAGCCTTAAGTTGATGTTCTAGATTGTGAAAAGCAAAACTAAATCAGAACTTAGAAACATATGTTCTTACTGTGATATGTTGCCTGAACATTCATATAACTGTTAGTCCTAAGTAATATATGTGAATATGTTATAATGTCAATTTACTTAAACATATCTTTCTAGAGGAACTGCAACTTTGTAATTAAAAGAAAAGGGGGAATTCTGGATGGGTGGAATGTAGGAAAATAGAGATAGTGATGAAGGTACTCTCACCCCTAAGGAGTTACAGCTGTGCTAATTATCAAGAATTAGAAACAGGCCTTCCCTTAATAGACCACAGCTAGATCCAATTAGATAGGTGTTGTAAAAGAGTAAGTTAACTGGTAAAAAAGTTAGATGGAGTTTGTTGGCTGTGCTGAGAAGAAGGAGTCAGTGCTGTGAGGAGCTGCCCATGAGAAATCACCAAGAAGGTATGAAACCTTTGCAATAAGATGGCAACATACATTACCTGCTTGAAGTGCTAAATTGAATATATATTAGTGTAGCACGTTTGCCTCAAGCAGGATTGTTAGGGTAGGAGAGAAAAATCAGGCTCTGAGCCTAAATGAAATGGGTAAAAGTATACACTGCATTAGTATCAGTAATATTTCTTCTACTTTTTAGTGACATCTTCATTCCTCTCAGCTCTTTTTCTTCTGATCAGTGTTCTGACACATAGCTGCTTCTGTCTGTCCTTTCTGTAGTGCAGGTCTGACCTCTTCTTTTGCTTTCTCTCCTGTCTCTGCAGAATTTGGTAAATTTCCTGGTTATTCCTTGTTAGATCGTTCCTAGTTGATTCCTAGGGAGATTTCCTGTTTGGTTTTTTTTTTTTTTTTTTTTTTTTTTTTTTTTTTTTTTTAAAGTTTGGGTAAATATTCTAGAAGTATAAGGGTTTCTGATGATGTATCATGGAAGTTTGGGTAATGAATCAAGGTCAGCACAAGTGCATTTCAAAGTGAAATAGAAATTACACAAAAGATGATTGTACTGGGTTTAATATCTTCTGCAAGGCCCTGCAAAAGATAGTAAACACAACATTAGTTTAACTCATTCTTGTGAGTTTATCTTTGATTAGGCAACTAGGTGTGGATCTAAAGATTTTGATGATAAGTACTCTGTGAATTTAGAGACTGAATCAAGTCTATACTGTAGAAAAGCAAAACTGAATTAGAATTTAGATACATATACTTTTACTGTGATATGGAAGTCTAAGTACAAGGGTTTTTGATGATGAGCCTTAAGTTGATGTTCTAGATTGTGAAAAGCAAAACTAAATCAGAACTTAGAAACATATGTTCTTACTGTGATATGTTGCCTGAACATTCATATAACTGTTAGTCCTAAGTAATATATGTGAATATGTTATAATGTCAATTTACTTAAACATATCTTTCTAGAGGAACTGCAACTTTGTAATTAAAAGAAAAGGGGGAATTCTGGATGGGTGGAATGTAGGAAAATAGAGATAGTGATGAAGGTACTCTCACCCCTAAGGAGTTACAGCTGTGCTAATTATCAAGAATTAGAAACAGGCCTTCCCTTAATAGACCACAGCTAGATCCAATTAGATAGGTGTTGTAAAAGAGTAAGTTAACTGGTAAAAAAGTTAGATGGAGTTTGTTGGCTGTGCTGAGAAGAAGGAGTCAGTGCTGTGAGGAGCTGCCCATGAGAAATCACCAAGAAGGTATGAAACCTTTGCAATAAGATGGCAACATACATTACCTGCTTGAAGTGCTAAATTGAATATATATTAGTGTAGCACGTTTGCCTCAAGCAGGATTGTTAGGGTAGGAGAGAAAAATCAGGCTCTGAGCCTAAATGAAATGGGTAAAAGTATACACTGCATTAGTATCAGTAATATTTCTTCTACTTTTTAGTGACATCTTCATTCCTCTCAGCTCTTTTTCTTCTGATCAGTGTTCTGACACATAGCTGCTTCTGTCTGTCCTTTCTGTAGTGCAGGTCTGACCTCTTCTTTTGCTTTCTCTCCTGTCTCTGCAGAATTTGGTAAATTTCCTGGTTATTCCTTGTTAGATCGTTCCTAGTTGATTCCTAGGGAGATTTCCTGTTTGGTTTTTTTTTTTTTTTTTTTTTTTTTTTTTTTTTGTTGTTGTAAATTTTTTTTTTGTCTTAATATGTGGTTCTTAGCACAGAAATCGCTGCAAGAGAACTCTTGGTAGCTCTTTGGTATTTGGCCTTGTTATCTGCATTATGTCACAAGAGGATTACTTTGCACATTACTGCCATCCTTTGTTGTTTCTGGAAACAGTCTCGTTAGGGACTATCAAGACAGAGAGAGGAAACATGCATATAAACTACTCATGCATGTAAAATGTGTACCTGCAAGAATTCATCTGCAGTGGGAAAAGATTTAATTGGAAATTCTGTATGTAAGATGGTTTAAAAAAAAAAAACAAACTGGTTAGCTGGCAACATTTTGAGGTTAAATGCCTGATGTATTTGAATTGTAACTTTTTTTATGCTCTTCATTTTTTTCCCCTGTAAACAGAATAAACCAAGTATGTTCAGATATGGCCTTTCCCCCCCTGTTATTTAAACAGATGAATTCTAGTCTTCAGCTATCTAGTTCTGACTATGAGGGAGTTCCAGTCATTATGTAATAAAAGCAGTGTTATAGTCTCAGAGAAGACAAGGTCAGTTCATTTAACGAAGAAAAAGAGCCATTGACAAACACTGAAATTTCATGGAAAGCAAAGGATAGTCCTTTGCTGTTTTCAGACATTTCCTTTCTGTGGTATTTTCCCATACAGAACAAATGTTGGCTTGCCAGTGAGATGAGAATAAAATATACAAGCTTTTCAATGTCTGGAATAATGATTGTCTTGATGGGCTTTCCATCTGTCTCCTGATTTCTATTCTACTTATACATGCATGATGTATATACTTATAGATGCATGAGCAGTGAAGAAATGGAGGTGTTGAAACAAAAATGCAAAGAAGTGATGAAATAAAAAGATGTGAGATCTGCTGCTATTTTATGTGAGGAGTGAACCTCGGGCTCCCCTGTTTGTTCCTGTTGGGAGGAGTGGGAATGAACCACTGCTCTATACAGGTTACTGATTCCTAGGGATATTAGGATAAAAGAGAGCAGTGAGGATTTGGCTGGAGAAAGGCAAGAAGGTTGTTTCTACAGCAGGCATGCCGTTCTGGCTCCATTCTGCTGGAAGGAATGTTAGACTGCTAATGGGCATGCATTCAGACAATCCTGGGTGCTGTTTTTCTTCAGCAGGTGTTACCTACCTCTGTGCAGATCTGAACCTATTATTTTCTGGGCTGAAATCTCAGCTAGATCATAACAGGGAAAACCTTTTGGAAAATTGCAAATATGAAGTTCGTATTTGTTGTTTAAATTTGGAGGTGGTCAACTTCAAAGTTTAAAAAAGGAAAAGAAATTTATCTAATTACCAGTTTTTTTTCAAACACTTTATTCTCTTATGTTACATTTGCATCCTGTAGAAATAGTGTTTTTTCTCAAGAATTAAAAATTTTGGAAGAGCACCTGCAATTGATGAAGGACCTAGATGGTCTAGATAAAGGACCTCCTTTGAGGTGAACTGTCTACAAAGGACAAATGTGCATGTAAGAATAGTACATGAGACATAGATCTACTCTCATATTAGAGAACAGTGAAGTTGCTGTTACATTTAGTCATGGCTCTCTCTGGACAGGTCACTTGGTAGGGTAGCTAAGGCTCCAGACCCACATTCCAGAACCCAATGCGAGACTAGATTTGCTCTGCTGCTTCTCTGTTGCATCTTGCACTGCCTTGTGTCTGTCTGGCTTTTAACTTGTTAGTTCAGAGCTGTGAGAGAGCTAAGTTGAAAAGCTTCGTGTGTGAGGGCCAATACAATTTTCCTTTCAGCTACCAAGGTGTTTTTTTTTATTCTGACAGTAGCAATTAGAAGGAGGCATGTCTGGAAATCTAGATCTAGAGTACTAGGCTGTGGGGCAAATTTATCCTTTTCGATTGTTAACCTGAAACTTTGAAGTATGTGTCAGATCCCAGCCTGTATAAAAGCACGTGTCGCAAGTCAATGTGGTAGGGTTATGAAAATGGTCAAGGGGATGTAACTGTTGCTTTTTGGGAAGGGACTGAAAAAATGGGGACTCTTCATTTTGGTTTTCCAAAAACATAAAGATGTTGGGTAGGTTAACATACAGGACAAGTTATGCAGTCCCACAATGCAGAAACTAGTAAGCATCAGACACAGTGGGGGTTTACTTTAAAGTGAACAAATAAAGGTGTCACCATGATATTTTACGAAAAATCCTTTGCTGGGATTTTTCCCTCCTGGGAAGCTGAGGAGCCTCAAGAGAGAAATGTAAACAATAACTGTCTGCTGCTGT
Source organism: Onychostruthus taczanowskii (assembly GCF_017590055.1). Taxonomy (NCBI): domain Eukaryota; kingdom Metazoa; phylum Chordata; class Aves; order Passeriformes; family Passeridae; genus Onychostruthus; species Onychostruthus taczanowskii. The sequence goes on from NW_024500073.1 coordinate 73,734, forward strand.
GGAATGCAACAGGTGCACCTGTGATTGGGGCATGTTGGTTGTTTCTAATTAATAGCCAATCACAGATGCAGCTGGCTCGGACTCTGAGAGTCAGAAGTCTTTGTTATTCATTCCATTCTTGTTCTTTCTAGCCTTCTGATGAATCCTTTTCTCTCTATTCTTTTAGTATAGCGTTATAATATAACATATATCCTAATATAATAAACCAGCCTTCTGAAACATGGAGTGGAGATTCGCATCTCTACACATACCAGACACAACATAAAGATATTTTAAACAAAGACAAGTGTAACTTTTTGGAATATTCTGCTGCAGAATATTGTGGGGCAGACAGTACCAATATGTTCAAAGGAAGAGTTTGACAGAGCTAGTGGGAAATGTGTCCATTAGCATAAACGGGGAGGATGGGTCTGTGATAGACCTTCTAGCATGCATGTACATGCAGGAGCATGAAGGGAGTGGGACACGAAAGGAATGGGGCTGGCTTGCTCTGTTTGAATAGTTTCTCTCTGAAACAATAGTGAAGTACTTTTGTGAAGGAGGTGGATGTTGTGCTAACCCAGTAAGGCAGAGTTTATGTTTTGAGCCATGTTTTTTGCAGTTGGCTGTTAATACACTGAATAAATGTTGAGTGTTGGTGGCTTTCACTTCTGACCTTTTTCTTTAAATCTTTATGGCTTGTAAGGTCATTTGGAGCCTACTTTTTAGGGGCTTTTTTGGTTGGATTTGTTTATTTATTTGTTTTTTGAAAAGTGTGTAGGTTTGAAACCCTGGTACCTGGGAAGAATTTCTTATTAAAATAATGAAGACCTGGATTTTTTTTTAGTCTGAGAAACTACAAAGGCCTCTGCTGCTTGAAATGGTAATACCAAATATTTTCAACAAGCTGGCATAAAAGTACCTTATGTCATTTTTATGTTACTTTTTTGGCCCCTTATGCTTATATAGTAAGGCAGTTTTGTACTACCAAATTACATCACTTTTTTCGTTTTGATGTGAGCTTTATTCAACTGGTTTGGTGAGACATTTTTTTCTCACTAACTTCTCCATGTGTTGTCACCTGAATCACAAGTCAGGAGCAGACTCCACTTGGAGACATACTGTAGGTTCAGGTTGTATGATCCTAAGTCTCTCCTCTTCTCTAGCTTGGTCTACTTGTTAATCTTTCTGTGAAACACCTTGAATGAATGAGGAGAAAATGGGGTATCTATAACAAAGACTCCATTGTCTTTGAAATTCCTCTTAAGTCATTTAGTAATAGTGTTAGTACTACAACTAGCCATTTGTGGACATTTTAGGATGTGTGTGTAAAAATAAAACCATATTTTTATACATACATATATGTACAGCCAGAAATGCCTTATTTCAGCCAGTGTAAAAAAATACCTTGGTATTCTAATTCTTTTTCCACTGTCCCATATTCTTGTCATGTAGCATAGGTTCTACAATATTTATTTATTCATTGGTGGTACTTGTGGATGTACTTAAACGTGTGTGGTAGGTTTAGTTGGTGTCATTTGGTTAAAATACAGTGCTACTTTTGAAGCAATAATATGTTTCCCAATTCCCCATTCTCATATGAGAGCTTCAGGGAATCTCATATGCTATGCTCTTTTCTATTTCTGGGCAGTTCTTCATTATATATTCATATTATCCTTGTGTGAGACTTCTGACATAATCACTTTTTTTAGTCACCAACAAGTTGTGGTCAGCACTGTTCTAAAAGCCAGGTTTAGAGGGGAGATGGACAATATATTACTTGGTCTGTATGCACAGTAGGCATTCTTAAATATTTTTCTGGAAATGAAATCTGCAGCAAATGTGGAGCACCAGTTCAGGAGGAGGAAAGTTAAAAAATCCTTTTACTGCATGCATTTGATGAGTAGAGAAACTCAAAACTATTAACTATTTTGTTTCATCAGTATAATACCAACTGTTGTATTCTAGGAAGCTCTATCTCATCAGTATTTGCTTGAGGAATGCTGGTTATGGGAAAGTGTGGGTAACCAGAAGACATTTCATTCTTTGATTTTTTCCCTGGGATCTTTAAGTAACTGGGCAGAAATCATGTAACTTCTGTGGTGCATTTCAAGTAAGAAGGAAGAGAGGAAGTAGAGAAGTAACAATGAGCAAACTTAACGGAAAGGACTGAGAGATGACATTCCTCTGTTTGGTGTGCTGTTTTTTTGTTAGTGATACAGTTTATTTATATAGCTTAGTTTTGCAAAGGTTTCCTTTTTTGAACTGGGGCTGAGACTTTTCATGAAGACTTCTTCCAGTCATCTCTTGTCTGAACCTTTATTTCGGAAACATCTATGGACATTTTTTTAGCCTATAAAAGGTGGTGAAATACCTATTCTGCTAATACATTGCTGGCCCCTCCCCTCCATGTATTTAAAATAATAGTTGTAACCATTATATAATCCAGTGGATTTAAAGCTACCTTGGAGAGTAGAAGAATGCACAAGGAGAGTCCCAGGAAATTGCAGTATAGGTTGCTAAGTCAGAGGATAAGGAAAAGGAATTTGTATGACCACAGGTGGGAAGTGAACAAAACATGTAATTTTTTTTTAATATGATTCTCTGTCAAAAAGGAATTGCTGTAGTGGTATTGCCAAAAACAAAGTTGTGGATCTTGACTGTTTTAATCTATATTGGATTAATTTCAGTCTGGAGAGTTTTTTGTGTAAACTGCCTTTGACAGAGTTGCTGTGAATTTTGCATCTGATGATGTTTAGCCTGTAGCTACCTAATGAAAATGCTCTGTCATGAGTAGTATTTGAAATTCATCAGCTGATGAGGACAGCTGAGGATGCATCTCTAAGTTTTTACACAGTCTGCAGAGTTACATTGATGTAAGTCTGGGACAGAGTTCCAGCTTCATTAGATTTCTGCGTGCTGAAGAGAGCACAGCATGGCAAAATATTTCCAGAGTAATTTTTATAATGCTATCAATTGAGACCACATGTAATTACAGCCTTTTCTTTTGGCAAAACCTGAGTCTGGAGCCTATGGTTCTGCACTGTTTTTTTTCCTGTTTTTGCTCCTAACAATTATGTGCACTTTGGATTCCAGTCTTGAGCCTCGTGAAAGTAGCATTGCTTGCTGTCTGGTGTATTTGCTTTGCCTTACCTTCCCATCCCCTGCCCCCCCCTTTCTTTTTATATATTTTTTTTTCTTTTTCCTTGATGTCTTTCTTTGTGGTTCTCCACTAAAGCTGTACCAGGTGACAACAAAAAAACCATTGTCTAGGCTTCTGTAGATTTCACAGGTTATGCTGAGTTCTTGTATAAGGAGACTGTAAGTTGTGGGTACTGAATTTCCTAAATGAACTGTTTAACTATATTGCCACAGTGGCCTAAAATGAACAACAGGGAACAAAACATGCATATTTTAAAATACAGATGCCAAGACTCTGCAACGCAGAATATTTCCTAAATACCACAGAGAAAAATTGCATTTGTTTTTTATGTTATAAATTAAATTGATAGGTTGACTAGTTGATAACTAATGTCAAGACCTACTTACACTAAACTTCAGTATATAAACTGTGAGTTACAGTCTTTGTTTGAAATAGTAATTTCTTATGGTCTTTCTTTGTAATAGTGCAGGTGCCAGGGTTTGCAAAGCAGTGTTTGTTAGGTAGGAAATAAGGAGAAGCAGGCCTAGCAACAGAATAAATTAACAGTGAAGTTTATCCATTAATTTCTTCAAAAGTGCAAAGTCTGCTGAACTCATTTTCAGAGAACGTCACAAACATGTCCCAAAAGCAGAACTTTGCAGGGAAGAAGGGAGGATAAATCTAAAATAAGAGTTGCGGGTTTTTGTTTAGAAGTTTACAAAGAGAAACTGCAGCAACCAGTGGAGGTTGCTTCTTTTTTTTTTTTTTTTTTTTTTCCCTTTTTAAAAATATATATATGTAGAAGAGGCTATGAGGGACTAAGGGAAATGAGGGACTCCCAGCTCTTTGGGAACAATACCCAAACCCAGTACAGAACCTCCTTGTCTTCGATTAGAGAAGTAACCTGTATGTAATGACACTTTTTCTTCCTCCTAGACCCCTGTCTCCTTAAAAGCATCTCCTGTAGTTTCAAAGGCAAAAGAACCAATCATGACAGAGATTTTTCAAAACTAAAAACTTTGATCTGTTTGCCATCAGCTGTGTTCCTATGTAATTCTGGAGTTCAGCTATTCTTTTTCTTTATTGTTTATTTTTGATATGAGTCATACTGCTGACAACGCCATCCAATTTAATCTGAAGTAACATGCTGCAAATGTCATACAGGGGAATTTGTGCCTTTGATTTCTACAAGGAGTGATCAAAGTGTCTAATTACCCTGGTTTTAGCTAGGGTAATTTCTTCTCAGTTGCTGTTACAGTGCTGTGTGTTGGATTTGGTATGAAAGGGCGTTGATAACAAACTGATGTTTTGTGTTTTGCCAAATTGTATTTATACTAAGTCAAGAACTTTTTTCTCCCCCTTGTCTCACACTCTGCTGGTAAGGAGGTGAGCAAAACAATCTGGGAGGGAGTGTAGATGGGATAGGTGACCTGAACTGACCAAAGGGATATGCCACGCCATAAAACATCATGCTGTATATATGTGTAAAGTGGGACGAATTACTGAAAGGGTGGCCAGTCTGCATTCGGAGGAGTGGTCTGGCATCAGTCAGCGGGTAGCGAGCAATTGCATTCTGCATCGCTTACTATTTCCTTTTTATTATCATTATTATTTACCATTGAAATTAAGTACAATAGTAATTAATAATAAATTGTTATCTCAACATACACGTTTCACATGAGGTTTTTCTCCCCATTCCGTGTGGGGGGGAGGGGGAAGAAAGAGGGGAGCTGACTGAACAGCTGTGTGGCACTTAATTTCTGTCTGGGTTTAAACCACAGCAGACCCCTTCCTGGGTTTTGGCACCAAAAAGACTATAGTGGGTTGACCCTGACTGGTTGACAGCACCCACTAAAGTTTCTCTATCACTTTTCTCTGCAACTGGACAGGGACGGGCTCGTGAGGTAAGGACAGAGCCAGGTGATGACGCCGTGGCCTGGATCCCGGGAGAAAGGGCGAGCCTCATAACCGGCTTGCTGCCCAGCTCTTTTCCTCCAAGCGGCACCACCAAGTGGCCGCTCCCCGCCTCGACCTCCTTTAGCTGGGGCCGAGGGTAGTGGTTCGGCCTTTCTGCTGAAATCTCACCTTCTACCTGGCCTGGCCAAATGTGGGCACCTGGAGAGGTTCCTCGTCGACGCTGAGTGACACCAAGGCAGAGAGAAACTCTCTTGTGGCAAAGTTCCAAGACGTTTATTCTTTCCCCCAGGGAGAAGTGGCAGGATGATACAACAAAACAATCTTGGAGGGAGCACAGGTAAGAGAGAACCAAGAGAATGAGGATGACAACAGCTTATAAAGGGGGACAGTCTCCCGGGAGGAGACTGCCTACAACCAATTAGAGATTAACAAGGAGGAGCATAGGGTGGGCTTACATTAACATAACACCAATGAGACAGAAGGAAGCAGGGGTGAATACATAATGGACAAATGGGTGAGAGGAAACAGCATAACTGACACAGAACTTTCTGGTAAAAGGGGTACAGCAAACCCTAATTGACAAGCTGCAGGGGATGGGTTTAGAGGGAGGATTTACAAGTATGGGAGGGGTAAAGAGGATTGGCATGAGGATTGACATAAGGAAGGGTGGGAAAATATGGGGTAAACAACTCTGGAAAGAACTATTTTTGAAACTGAACAGGGGGGTGTGGAAAAAATCATTTCATAATATAGGAAAATCTAAAATATTACAGTTTAAACAGTTAAAAATCTAAAACCACACCACAACAAGGTGACTCACCAAATGCCATCATGGGCAAACTAGGCTCACATGAGAGATATTAATTTAATTTGTTGTTAACAAAATGAGAGCAGGCAAATGAAAAATGAAGTTAGACCTTAAAAATACCTTTCCCCACCCCTATGTTTTTTCCCAGCTCTACCTCCTCCCTGCCAGCGGTGCAGGGAGATGAGGAATGGGGATGAGCATTGTTATGTTTGCCCAATTATCCAATCACAAATAAAAGGCCAAACAAAATTAAATATAACAATAATGAGGTCACTCCCATGGAAGGCAATGCTTCACAAACTCCACCGATGTGAATCCATCCCACAGGCTGCAGTTCTGCATAAACTGTTCCATGGGTTCTTTGAGAACAGCCTTCCCCAGTGTGTGTCCTCCATGGGGTCACAAGTCTTATTAGGAAACCTGCTCCCTCCTCTGCAAGGGTCTGCATGTCCCTGCCAGAAACCTGTTCTAGCACGGGCCTCCCATAGGTTTACAGCCTCCTCACAGGCATCTATCTGCTCCAGTGTGGGTCTCCTCCATGGGCTACAGGTGGATTTCTGCATCCCTGTGATCCTTCATGGGCTGCAGAGGGACAGCTGCTTCACCACGGTCTTTACCACAGACTACAGAGGAAGCTCAGCTCCCATGCTTGGGCACCTCTGCCCCCTCCGTCTCTACTGAAGTTGGTGTTTGCGGAGTGGTTCCTCTTATGTATTCTCACCCTGCTCTTCTCTGGCCAAAATTATATCTGCACAATAACTGTTTTCTTCTTAAAAATGTTATCATAGAGGCATTACTACCATTTCTGATTGGCCCAGCCTTGACCAGCAGTCTGGCTGGCATTGACTGTGCTAGAAATGAAGGAAACGTCTATCAGTTTCTCATAGAAGCCACTGCTGTAGTCACCCTGCCCACCAAAGCCTGGCCATGCAAACCCAATACATTATTAAGCATTATTAAGTATACAATTCAGTTCTATTTCTCAAATGTTTCATCCTCTCTTTTAGATTTCCAAGGATGTGGACTAGTAGATTATTTCTCTCACTAAGTTCTACTGATTAATATACCTTATTATGGGAAAGATTTTCCTGAAAGTTTATTCCTGTAGTCTCTAATTTATTGTTTATAGGTGTGAGTTATCTTGATTTTACACTGTGGGTAAGACCAAAAATATTTCCTGAAGCTATTCTTAAGATCAAACTGACTGTGAACCCCCAGTAGGGATAGTCTCTGAGCCTCCCCACTGCTCAGTGTGGTCAGTTGTTGCAATCTGTGCTCCTCAGGGCTTTTGTGGAGTTTTGGATAGACCCATGTGGAGGCTGTATGTGAAAAGTGTTATTGATTTTTCTTACTGTTCTTGTGCCTGTCATATAGTTGTGTTGTAGTTATTTTTGGAGTCAATAAACCTTTCACCTAGAGCCATGGTAGGTTGCTTAAAGCCACAAAGAAATCTTGTGATACCTTTTTAACCATGTTATCGTATGCGTTGCATCATGCTGGGAAGCTCTCAACCAGCGTGCAGGTGGAAGTCTGGTGCTACAATGATCCAGCCATGGGGCAGCTTTTTGCTTCTAGACACTTGTGGTGCTAAAACTCAGCATAGCTGTTAGTGTTGAATGCATGCTTGTTTGCAGTATTTTAAGGACACTAAGGTGAAATGTGAAATGAAAATGAAGAAATGTGAAGAGTGCTTGGAGGTTTTCATGGTCTGGTGAAATGTATATTTATTTCTGAATAGGTGACTGGTATTTCCTACAAGTCTGCCAATGAACATGAATGTTGTTCTGCACCTCGTAGAAAAGATTACAGCTTTTGGTAGCCTTCTGTTTTTCTACCTAAATGTTTCCTAAGTCACAGAAGCCATAAAATGCACGTTGCAAATATGGTATCAACTTCTTGAATTCTGTCCCCAGTTAGAAATGTAATAATTGCATTATATTTCAATATGATATTTCAGCTAATGTGGAAATAATGCTTCTTTAAACTTGTGTATGTTTCTTATGCAGGAAAGAAAGGGATTTTAAGGCCTTTGTTAAATTGGCTAATTGGTGATAGGGCAGTAGTTAGGATATTTTTAACCAGTTTAAACTGAACCAATGCTAGTTTTTATGTAGGTAAGACCTTACATCAGATGGCCATATGGTGACCCTGTGTTGGGTCATACCATAAGCATTATTCTGTATTTCCACTTAAGTTATAGAGGGAATTGTGAAATTATGATAAAAAATTAATTGCAGTGGCCATGTCCTTATATGGAAGAGGTTCCTCACATTCTGTTGTCTCCCACACTTGAGAGTGGAAGAGCAAGGATGAGAGAGCGAGTGAGAGCACTTTCATGTTACTACTATTATACTGCTAAATATAACATTACTGTTAAATTGCATTATATACAGAAGTATCCTGTTAAAGTATTTTATATATATACACTGTTATATATAACACCACTGCCGTTTTTATTACAAATTGATTATATTTCCCTTAAAATTATGTCTCAAAAGCTGAGTGATTCTCACTTTTTTTATTCTCCTTGCTTCCAGCCTCAAGAAATAGCTTCAAGGTCTCACACCTTCAAAAATAAGTCTTTTAAGAAATCCAGTGTATGTGGATTCTGCAAACAAATCATCGATAGCCAAGGAATTTCCTGCAGAGGTGAGCAATACATGATGTGGTCTTTACCTTCTTGGTTTGTTAAGAAAATTAGTTTTATATTAATGTTAAAAGTTTCTAGGAATACATATTTCTGGTAATTCCCCTTGGATTAAGTTACCTTTGGTTTATTTCCTTCCTTTGTACCAGCTGTCAGGGAGTAGTGTTCTGTAGTAGGTAGTTGGACTTGTATAATCATGTGCTTTTACTACTATGCTATTCAGACAGAATGAGGCAGTGCCTGCTGAGGATCTGTGAGGGGCATATGAGTGACGTTTGCATGGTGGATGACACTTGGCTCTGGAATTCAGTCTACAAATGAGGAAGTGTATGACCCTTGCTCTCTGAGGCATGAAGGATTTATCTATGTGAATTTGTAAAAAAAAAAAAAAAAATCACAAAAGCAGTTGTCTATTTGCATTATGCTCTTTCTGATCCTTAGTCCTTCAGTCTAATCACTCACTGAAATAATAAAGATCTCCTGGATAACACAGACTAGAGACTTTCTGCGTGTGGCATTCCTACCTGCACCTTACTGCTGTTTTCCCTCACTCTTCTCCCTTGCTGTGTAGAATTGGACATCCTTTCATCTTCTCCATGGGGACACCTGTGATAAAATTAAATATTGGGAAAGCTTAATAGGTCTTTTCTGCAGGTTATCCAGGGATAGGGCTTTTGATTCCCTGGTTCCACCTGTTTAATGTTTGACTCCTGTTGTTCTGTGTTAATCAAGCAGTTTCTTTGCTTGCTATATGCATGGTTTACTTCCCAGAATGAGAGTGTTATTGTCTGTTCATCTAAAAAGTAGTTGCTGTTTTCACTTAGAGGTGTTTGCACCAACTTCAGATTCTAGTTGGATCTCCTTCTCCCATCTCCACTCTTCTGTATTCTTCAGACACCTTAGGATCCCTCTGAGAGTGTGAGAGGATGTGGAAGAAATGTGGCCATTTTTTGAGCTATGGTACAGACTGTACCATAGAACAGCTATATATTCAGCATTATAGCTGTCATCATTGTAGTGGCAATTATGTATGCATTTCTTTAAAAATTTATTCTGTCGTTCTGGAGGTTGGTTCCAAAGCTCTTAGGATTTAGTTGTTTTCAATTTAGCAGAAATTTTTTGGAAGGAAGACTGTTTTAGTGAAGGAACTGCCTAAAGACCCTCTTGATCAGCTTCAGTGTAAAAATTACTGTATCAGGAGAGAATCAGAATTTTGATTCATAGAATTATTTAGACTGGTAAAGACCTCTGACATCATTGTGTCTAAGTGCTAACCCATCATGTCCAAGTATAACACTATGTAAACCATGTCCTAAAGGGCCACATTGATGTGTCTTTTAAATACCACTTCCTGCCAACACGCTCCCCATTCAAATACATTCGTGTCTGTGGTACATCTGTGTCTACATCTAAGTAGTTTTGGATAAAAAAAATCTGTGAGTGGGTGTTGTGTAGGTTTTTAGTAGTATGTTGTACTCATTTTGGGGGTGTGTTTTTGAGCGCTGTCTTGTAAATGTGGTGTGTAAAAACTTACTGTGAACAATTAATGTTTGAATGAAACGTGCCTTTGAATGGTGTCCCTTTATACTTTTATTCTGTCCCAGTAAAGCATTCTCAGTTACAGTTTTTTTTACAAAAGCAGCGGCAAAAAGGAAAGAGAGTTGAAGGAGGGGAAGCTCCTGGCTCTTCTTCTGCATGGTAAGCATGTTTGTCATTGATACAGATTCTCATTATGAAGGACAAAAAGCTGTGGATTGATTTGGACAGTACCTGCATATCTTGCAGTAAGCCCAGGACTGCACAATTCCCCATGTCTCTTCAGCACTACCTCAAACTTGAATGTTCTGGCTTGATTTTCCCTGAAGTACAGTATAATTTAATTCATGCTAAGCAAATAATACATTAAAATCTTGCACATTTACATGGTTAGCAAAAGGCCACTAGAGTTACAGGAGCTTTTTGATTTTTTTTTAAGCTGCTTACCCTAAATGTTGAGTGTTCACTATTTTACCTTATTTGTAAATGTAGAAACCCCCCTGAGAATCCCCCTGCTTGGGAAACCCCTAAAACGTTCTGTGCCAGTATTGAGAGACGAATGGGACTTTTGGTTTTTTTGGTCTTCAGGTTGCTGTTTATTTTTTTCTTATCAAAAGTTCAGCACACTGTCTATATCTCAGACTTAGCATACAAAGAGGAGGCACCAAAAGTCACAGGGCACACAGGTTCAAGGTCTTTTAAAGCTATTTTGTCCAATTGACTCTTAGAACATATTTTATTTCTACCTTTCTACCAATAACTAATTATTTGTCTGTTCATGCAACATCTGTATTGTGGTTCTTTCTAACCAATCACTCTGTGCTACCAACACTGCAGAAAATAGAGTAGATGAAGAACAAGAAGATCAGACAATGCCCAAAATCTTCCATCTTGTCTTCTATCTACCTCCATACTAAAAACCCACAACTCTTAAGTTTTTCACCCTGTGATAAACCATACTACTATCACACACTCATAGATTTCAATTCATCCCAAAGTCTTGTAAGCTTCCTCCATGGATGAAGGTGAAAAGCAGTATTCTCCTGGGGATCAGGACTTCTCAGGACAGGCAGAGAAATAATCCCTGTGCAACAGGGTTGCTATTGTATTTGCAGGGTGCCCCAATGAAGGAAGGAATGATGAATCTGACTCCATGTTTTCAGAAGTCTAATTTATTATTTTATACTATATTATATTAAAGAATACTAAATTATACTATACTAAAGAATACGGAAAGGATATTCACAGACGGCTAAAAAGATAATAATAATGAAAACTTGTGACTCTCTCCAGAGTCCCGACACAGCTTGACCCTGATTGGCCAATAAGTCAAAACAATTCACGTTAGAAACCCAATGAAACAACCACCTGTTGGTAAACAATCTCCAAACACGTTCCAAAGGAGCAAAACACAGGAGAAGCAAATGAGATAAAATTGTGTTCCTTTTTCTTTGAGGCTTCTCAGCTTCCCAAGAGAAAAATCCTGGGCAAAGGGGTTTTTCAGAAAATATGAATGCAACAGGTTCCAACAGTAAACAAGCGGTCATAAGGATGTAATTTCTGTCTTTACAAGTGGATTTCTATTTTATTATTTTTACTTTATATTTTATATTTATAAAATAGATGTTAAAATTTCTTTTATTTTCCTTTCCTTTTAAAAATTATTATTTATCTTTGTTGTGTTGTGATTAAATAATTTTTAGTGTAGAACAGAGAGCTCTGAATCTCCTGAATCTCTAAACTTCCTGGCAATTAAAAAAACTGGAGACCAGATTTGGGAGCTTTGAGTAATTTTAAATAAGAAAGTGTAATTTCACAGCTCTTAGAACATTGATGTGATGGGTGAAATATATGTGAAAAGTTGAAGCACTGTATAAATGTCTTTTGATGACTCCCCTTATCTCCAGTTGACAGTTAAGTTACCTAGTTTAGGGTTAGCTGCTACTGAGGCTTTACATGCAATACAAAGCATTCCATAAGCTAATTTTTGAACTTAAAGCAGTTAATGGTTGTTTGAATGAATTGAGTATCTTTTTGTTAATCTAATGTAGCTATGAATGTGTTTGTTTTGGAAATATATATATTAGAGTGATCCAAATAGGAGTTCTTGTAGAAGTTTAGTTCCCCTGTCTGGGTGTTTGTTTTTTTGGGTTTTTTTTAATCCTTTTTCCTTGATGCTTTGACTACATTTGAATTTTGCTTCCTTCCTTTGATACTTTCTTACTTTAAACCGCGTATAAGTGTAAGCTAGAGGTGTCAAATTATATTGATGTGTGCTGTTAACTATTGTGAGCAGAGAAATGGTTACCATGGTATTATGTGCAAGCTGAGTGTAATAAAGAATACAATTCATCTTCTTGTCTTATTTAAAGATGGATGATATCTTACAAATGTAAATTGTGTTAACATGTGTTTTATTCATTTGTTAATCAGCTTATAGTAAATAAATCCTGGACTATTTCATTGCACAGGTCAATGATATAAACTATATTCTCATCAAATTGCAATATCTGTTTTTAATCAAGTGCTTTCACATGCTTACAGACTATAGATAAAGATTTGAAGATAATTGGAGCAATTCTTCTTCTTTAAGAGGTTTGATGTTTTCTTTTGAAATTCACTTACTTGTTTGTGACTGTGCTTGTGGTTGGCTAGTGATCCACTTAATATCTTGCTTTTGGGTTAGTTGGAGTTATTCAATTGAAAAAGCCCTCTGTATTTAATCAAATTCATTGCTTGTCAAATTTATGGCAAGTCAAAATACATTTTTTTATTAAGACTCATATGGACATGACAAATTGTTTGGGCATACTCTGTGTCTAAATATATGTGTATTTAATTTTATATTATTATATTGCAGGTGGTTTTATATACTCAGTTTTTCAGTAAGTGTTAAGATCAGTAATAACTTATGAGCATCTTCATAGTGTGCAAAGAATGTCCCTTGTTAGAGTCCTGACAGACAAACTAGAAAGCTTGAAATTGAATTTGAATTGACAAACTAGAAAGCAAGAATTTGTATCCTGCTTGGGTTAGTGGCATTACAGTTGGCTCTAAATGGCAAAGAGTGCAGTGAGGTAGGAGTGTTTGTGTCAGTCTGATTTCCATTGAGTGATCCTTGTGAATTAAGATCCTGTAAGGTGTTTACATGGGTGTATTATGAGATCTATATTTTATATATGTATATATATACACACTGTAACTTCAACATAACTAAACCACATTCTAGTTAACTATGGCAATGGGCATTGGTTGATTAACCATAAGATCATTAATTATGGTAACAGGCATACCTATCTACTCATGTCGATGTTATAATATGGGAAGTCTTTGAGAGAATGAAAAGATTGTCATCAAATTGAAGGGGATTTTCGTCATATCACTGTTTGCTCTCTGTGTGGTGTTTGTACACTTACATGTTTTCTTGAGGACTGATCCAGCAAATCAGATTGTCTTCTGTCGGACTGTTTTAAGATGGCTTTGAATCTCTTGTATGTGTGGTTTAGACTCACCAAGAAACAGCAGAAAACAAACCATACTATTTTCCAAATTAATTGACTGCTAATTACCTCCAAATTTAAAGCAGGATATGTAGCTTATAGGATCAAATGTCATGGTCTGTTGTTGTCCCTATAGCAGATTAATAACTTACAGCTCTGGTGAACTCTAAGGAAGAGAGATTGCAAATTGCCCAAGCAAGACTGAGTTAGGTTGGGACCCAGGTTCTTGCTGTAAAATTTCATTTGACTGTCCGTCTTGTTTGTGAAGATGTCCAAGTGAGACTGTGTTAATTGAAGCAGAGAAGTCTTTAGTGACCCCTCAGAAATGGGTGGATGTTGACCTGGATATGAGTGACACAGAGTGTACTGTCCTAGAAAGGAGGAGAATGAAAAAAGAAATGTGGACTGCAGCCCATCTGTGGCATTAGAAGGTCGGGATTGTCAGCCCCTCTTCTCTAGATAAAAGTTGCACACAGTAAGTAGCAAGTTCCACTGGATTAGTAAAATGTACTCTAACACAATTCTTCAAGATAGGCATTAATATTTCAGGGCTTAGCTAGTGAGACATGGAAACTATGCGCACCGTGGAAGTTATGTGCATAACAACACCACAGACATGAAAGGGAATGATGATTAAAGACTTACTGGAGCATATAGAGATACAAAAGAAGCCACTGTAATCAGTAGGCATTACACAACTGGTACATAAGCATTCTGGCTGAACACAGCCATTCTGTAGCTGAGAGAGACAGTAAAATTGACATCCTTTGATGGAATATTGGTAGCTTAGTAAGAAGTCAGGGAGAGGGGAGGAATTTTGGCAGAAATATCTGAGGTAAGTTCCTACTAACTTAAAAATAAAAAATACACAAGGCAAAGACTTCTGTGGAATGTTTAGTGTTCACAGCTGTTACATGATGTTTCAAAAACTTGTCTGTGGAACCTAAGTTCCCTATTTGTTTACCTCAGAAGCACCAACTTAATGACACAATAATTTGATCTGTGATTATTTAATTTAAAGTTAACATTTAAACCTTACTTTTACCTTAGTCCTTCTAAAGTTTCTAAAAAGCTGTAACTTCTCTTTATTATGGCCAATAAATAATTATATAAAAAGTAAATTTGATCCCTCACCCCACAGTTTTTGCCAGCAAAGCCAATGACTGCTGGCTATTTCATCTGATATTCCTACAATTTTATAAGCTTCGCCCACTTGAAGGGGACATAAAATTTCTAAGGGTAACTGGAAATCAGAATTGTTTGCTCTAATGGGAAAATCTGAAATGAAATGCTAGTATCTTTAGAGTATATTATGTGAATGTGACAAAATTCATATACTATGTGAGGAGAGGAACCTCAAAGTAATATTGATGCATTTAAAAAACTACTTCACCCTTCTAATTTGCTTCAGAACAAGGGGTGGGGCCAGGGGAACAACTACAATGGGAGACAGAAATAATGTATAGGTAGATAACATTTATTTAAAGAAGAGGTGGGTGAAGAAAATTGTTGTAATACTGAAGAGTTTGTTTTGGTACATGAAGAAAGCTTCAAGACCCTAAGGCAGGCTACAAGCTTAATGTATTGATTATATAAGCATATGTCTTAGGTTGGAAATGCAAGATGTGGCTGGGGGTGTGTATTCTATTGCCATCTGTTAGAGGTGGGGCAGTTATCTTCTGTTAATTGGGCCACCACTGAAAACCAGGTGGGACAGTTGTTTTCGCTTTTCAACAACCAGTCCTCCCTCTGGAAAGTATTTTCTGTTAATGAGCCATTGAGTCTTACTACATGACTGATAAAATTACATCATCCCATTGTGAGATGCTCCACCCAGGGGGAGGAGCCAGGCATTCCTGCCTGAATATAATCTGAGATTTGGGACACCACAGTCAGCCTTTTCCACTGGATTTTAAGAGGAAGACCAGGCCCATCTATAGAACCACTGGACCTTCAGAGGAAAACTACACCCTTCTACAGGATCACTGCTTCAATGGAACCACATCTGTCGCTGCAGGAGGACCGCAGCCACCATTTATTTGGACTGCTACCAACACTCTGACCAACAGGGTGTCAGGTCATATTCTGACTCTGTTAGTGCTGTTTTTTATTACTGCATTTTTATTTTTATTTTTTCCTGATAAAGAACTGTTAATCCTACTCCCATATCTTTACCTGAGAGCCCCTTAATTTCAAAATCATAATAATTTGGAGGGAGGGCGTTTGCATTTTCCATTTCAAGAGAAGCTCCTGCCTTCCTTAGAGGACACAGCATATAATATTGATGATTTCCTTTTCATAGCCCATATTATATTTTCATCTGATGGTGGTCTTTGTCACTTACATTTTTTGTATGAGCTTTAAGAACAACTGTGAATCAGAACCTCCAAGCCCATAAGGTTTTACCCACATAATCTAGCAACATCTGCCTTCTTACTTTGGAGATCACCCATTTTAAGCTGATCTCTTATTTTTCTTTGATCATTGCTCTTAGCAGGATATGTTTTCAAGATCCATCACAGACATGCAAGCTCTTGAGATCTTAGAATGTCTGCAGCTGAAGACAGAAGAAAAACCTGGAGACAGTCCAGCCATTTTTTGGGTTTCATGTGGGTTGCTGTCTACAGTAATCCACAGTCTAGTTGAAAAGGTTTTGTGGATGAAATGTTGCAACATGGGGTTATTTTTTTAGCTGGAGGAAGGAGGTGTAAAAATTACCTTTGTTTCTAAACTGGAGTAAGGTTTATCAATTTCCTAATCGACAGGCAGTGTACCTTAAAAAGATCAGAGAAATTAACAGTATGAGTATTTTTTAAAATGTTAAAACATTGTTACTACTGTTCTGCCTTTGTAAACCTTTTGATGTCAAGATTTTTCTACAGGACAGGAAGAAGGTGGGAGTAAAGGAAAAGAAAGGATATGCTAGTGCAGCTGTAGGGCCAAAATATTTTTCTCTTTATAAAGATTTTCCGCTGCTGTTGTTGGCAACAGCAAGTGGAATATTTCATCTGTAGGAAGGCTCATTCACAACATTGCATTGTTCCCCCCCTCTGCCCCCCATCAAAATGCTGAAGTTCTGCACAAATTTCCCATAACTGTCTGTTAGCCTGGTCATGGTTTAAGGAAGTCTGGTTTTCAGTTGGGGGAGGTGGTTCCTTGTGGGGAGCCTGGTGGCGCCAATGAGCTGGCTAGTTTTGAAGAATCAATCGTCTGGCCAGGTTTGAAGATTGATATCCAGTTAAACCACTTAAAATAATTGAATACGGCTCTGTGGAAAAGCACATTTAAAAACTAGCAACATCAGGGAAAGCTTTCTTGGCTTCTTGCTTTTGAGGAGGTAGCTGGCTGACCTGGCCCTGTGTGACCAAGTTGAGCAGGGCTGGACCATCCCCACGTAGCCCGCATAGCCGGGCTGGGCTGTCGCTGTGTGGCCAGGTTGGCTTTGCCCACAGCACAGCTGAGATTTCTGCCCTGTGAGGGGTGGTGCATGGGCTGTCGAGCCTCTCACCGAGGAGCCTGCTGGGCCCCATCCCAGCAGGTGGCTGGGGCCTCTTCCCAGTGAAGCCCGCTAGTCCTTTGTTCTACTGGCGCCACTGTGCCATGCTGGCCAGAAGGTATATCGGTGCCAGGAGCAACCATGCAGTGGGGACCAACACCAGGAGTGGCCCCATGGTTGGCGCTGGGTGCAGCCCTGAGACCAGGAGTGGCCGGATCTGGGGTGGCTGTGTGGCCGCCACCACCCTGGACTGGGAAGGGCCACAGGGCCAAGACTGTGCAGATGAAATTGGCATGACTGGGACAAAGGCATGCAGCCATGGCTGCCTTGGCATGGCTCATAATGCACTTTGTTTAGCCACTTTTAGCTAGCCACACTGTGGACAGAAGGACAAAACTGCCAGCAGCAGCTTTTCTTGGTTTTGGTGCTCTGAGTGAAGGAAAAGCGCTAAGTAAAGCCAACAGCTGCCAAGGCTTGCACAGTGTCGGCGGAGACCACATCAATAGCAGCGAAAGACACAGCGATTTCCCTGATGCAGAGCTGGATAAGATCAACATTTGAGTGCTATAAAACTCTGTAAAAACTGTTTCCATTGATAAATCTTGAGAACAAATGAACCTATGAACACCAATAGTTTCCAAATCAAGAAGAGGAAAAGGTGAAGACATGTAGGGAAAACAACATGAGACACTGATGTCAGTAAAGAAGCAAATCAAATTCTAGATGGGAGGGGATTGAGGAGATGCCTTAGTCTTGGACTGAAATTCTTTTATAGGCTATGGTGAAGATATATATTTTTGAGAAATCAGACTTGTTTTTTTCCCTGTAATTTGTGAAGTACATGGGGAGATGTGGCATTCACTTGCAGCCCATGAAGAAAGGGCACTCATGCTGGAGTGTGTGGATGCTGAAAAGCTCTAATCTAATAAGAAGCTTGAACAGAGAGAGATGAGATAGAAGAAGAAAAACCTTGTTCCCAGAGATAAAATAATAGAACTTTTGTTTTTATGCTAAAAGAGCTCATCCTTAAAATAGTACCCTGTAAGCTGACATGGCCCATGAAAGCAGCAAGACATGGGAGGGACTTTCACACTATTTCTGCAAACAGATTTTCCTTACCCAGGTGGCTGATTGGCTGTGACATGGAAGCCAAGACTGCTGAGAGAACTGTTTGTTGTGGAGAAGTCTCCATAGCATGGCAAGAGCGACTCCTCTCCTAAGTGGACTGAAGAAAGATTATTGTAGAGGTGGTTAACTGACTGAAAATTCCAAGTTTTGTCTCTTTATGTTGTTGGTGGGAAAGAAAGGAGGGTGTGTGGGGAGAAGTGTTCTGAAGGTTTATTCTGATTTTTTAATAATTTTTCTTTAATTCTGTTAATAAAGTTTTCTTTATACCCTTTAAAGTTTTGAACCTGTTTTGGTTTCCTCCTCCTAATCCATATTTCACAGCAAGAAATTAGTAAATAATTTATAGTGGGTACACTGCTGTTTAACCAGCACTAAACCCACTACATATATTGGTGTGTTGACTGGGAAACTCAGATTGGCAAACTCATACCACTACAGTCTTCATCTTCAAAAACAATGGCACTGTCATGAAGTAATGGGAGCAATATTCAGATGAGGAGACAGTGGTTGGCTGAATATGAGAAAAAGAACAAAAGAAAATGAAGGATAATATTTGAAGCACAGGAAATGCACCAGCAGATGTTGCTGTAATGTGGCTATTAGAGTAGTGACATCTTTGGCATGTGGCTTTGGTAACTTCTTAAAAATAGAACTGTTTATTTTTGCATCTAATGACTAATATTTCCAGCTAGGCTATACTTATCCCACCCTCTACACAAAGTGGGCTGGGGGAAGAAATGCACAAAACTGCCTCACATGAAATTGCATACCAACTTATTTTTAATGCTGCACTTAATTTCTGTGTGTCTGATTTTCATGCTGCTTTCTTTTGATTTTTTCCTTGAGATGAATTGTTGCAAAGTTGGTAGGAGCAGGTCAGCAGAAAAATTTTTTTTCTCATAATCTGATCACAACATTATTAAACACTTGTTGAAATAAAAATAGCTGGCAGACTGCACTTGTAGCAACATTTCATCCACAAAGCCATTTCAACCAGACTGGTTTGCTGAAGCCAGTAGCCATTTGGGAGATTTTGGTCAAAAAATGGCCTCTTCTCCTTCTCTACCCCAAGGAGATTTTGTTGTGGTGACCATAATTTGCATTTTTAGAAACCAAATCAAATTATTTTAACAAAAAAAAAAAAAAGTTTTCTTCAGAGCCAATGACAGTCCTGATATTTTGTGTTTGACATTTCCTGCAGATGTGAGCTGTTGGTCAGTACCAGTATCACTAGACTACATATTAAAATAGCTGGGCTCTACCATTTCTATTACCCCCTGACACCCATCTGTGCTGGTATTACGAGAGAAGTCTGGAGTCTGGAACTATAAAACTTTAGTCTTGATTACATTAATCTTTTTATATGCTTGGTTTAGATTACATTCTGTTGTGAATTTTCGAGAACTCTTCTATTACTGTCAAAATCTATCTTTAATAGCATGTGTCTGTTTTGCTGAATTGGAGTTGCTGAGGGAAAGAAAGCCTCTTTCAGACATCTAGGCCTTTGATTTGGTATCCCAGTTTTTTGTCACCAGGAAGTTAAAAATTAATATCCAGGCCTGTCCAGTGTATGTTTTTGGAACAAGTAATTTTTCTTAGGGATTAGAAAGGTATTCAACTGGGTTACATCTCTTTGATTCTATATTAATATGCAAGTTTCTACCCCAAGAGTATTCCTGAATTATCTTCTTTCTACCCTTTCCATACATGTTGGCGTTTAAAAACAAACACACAAAAACCTATCACAGAGAATCACTTGATAAAAGCTGTGGTTAAGTGTATGGTTGTCTTTATAAACCAGGCATATTCACTATGTGTGCATTGTGATGGAATATATGAAACATTGCCATAACATACGTCCATTAAATGCTTAAATGTGTCAAGGTGCAGAGCTCTTACCAGACAGAGAAAAGTTTGTCCTGGTAAAGCATAAATCATTCTGCGGTTTATTTACAGCAGTAGTTTCTTACTTTGTAAATACATTGCTAGTGGTTTTCGCTTCTTACACACAAGAATGTAAGAAGCAGAACTTTCATTTTACAAAACCTTTGGACCTTAAGTCTAAAAAATATGATTCACTATGCTTACTCTTCTCTCTTTACCCTGGCAGCAATATTGGTAACTTGCAGGAGTTAACACATCTTTATTTTCATATCCTTACTCCCTTTTTCTCCCTGTTGTTTAGGAACTGTTTTGAAGTGCAGTAAATTGACTAAATATGGCTTAGTCTCCATTTTACTACTAGCCAGCTTGGGACAGTTGTTCTTGAAGCTTCTGAAAGACTTAGTCTTGAAGTTGCTGTCAAGGTTAAGTTTACATCTGACTTGAGTGATTTGTTTCCAGAAAAAACTGTAAGAGCTGTTGTGTTACACAAGTGCAGAAAAAGCTGATTTGCTTGTACATGGAAACTTTAAAAAAAAAAAAAAAATCAGTGCTTGCATTTAGTTATCAACAACTTTAATAGAGGCTTTGTGTTTTGGTGATATTTGTGATTTGGTTTTACATGAACCAGTAGCAAAATAATGGAAGTTGTCATGGAATTAAATCTGTTTTGTATTTCTTCTTGCCTCACAGGAATATAGGTCTAAGCACCTATAAAGTAGATGAGACCTTATCTGTAATATCAGGCCCTTCTGACAGAGTCACCATTTTATTACTTTTTTTTTTTTTGTGGTTATCTTTATTTTTGGAGGAAATCTCAAAGTAGCTTATAGAATAAACAGGTAATATGTATATTTTTAGAGAATTTTTAATCCTTTTTCAAAGTTAAAGCTAATCATTGTACTTTGGACCTGATTAGCATAAGAGATTTGATAATCAGGATACCTTGGCAAGAACAATCAGAGCAAGAAGATAGAATCAAGAAAGAAGATTACATCAAGACTTCTACAAGGAAGAGGTGTTGCAGAATGTGTACGTTTGTTGATGTGATGATTAACCCAATCATTGTAGTAAAAAACTACTAGCTTTCCTGGAATAGTATCGAAGCATATGTAGTCCACAATTAAGAGATACTGACCACCTCTCAGTCTCCCTGCCTATATCCACTGCCAATAAACCATACTGATGTAAAGTATGGATTCTACTAAATAGACAGTTTTGGTATGTGAAATCATTTAATGAATTTAGCCATTTATCCCCTATGCTGTCATGCAAGAAAATTAAGTTTTTCCTCATGGTTTAAGAGAAGTCTTCTATTTGCTTTAAGGTTGATAGAGTTTTTAAGTGGTATATATCATTATCAATGCTAATAGTGTATTTGTGTGAATGTTAATATATTTTGAGAATAAAGAAACTTGATCCTGTAAGACACTATGAACAAAGAACTTGCTTCTAACTTATATGTGGGGAAAATAAATGAACATAGCATGTTGTCCTAGGGTGATGTTATGATGCTTGTATCCCAAGTCATGTGTTCTCTTCATGCTGGATATTATATCCTGTGCCTTCAAGACTGGCTCTGAGAGCAAAGGCAGGGAGAAGAAGAAGCATGGAGTTTGTTATCAGCCTGCACTTACTCCTCCACATTCTGCTGAACTGTGTTGTCTGGGCACGGATGGGGCAGAACAGGTCCTTCCTTTGCTTTTTAGTTAGTTTAGCTAGCTGAGGCAGAGAAGATTTTCCCTGGACTGGTTTTCTTTCCCTTTTCTTGGAACTGTTCGAACCTGCTTGGAACTGGGACCTGGGGAGCACCGAGAGCTCACACTTTGTGGCCTACTGGGGCCTACTCTGGGCAGCAGCCTTTCCCGGTGCCGGAGGAACTCATAACAGAGTGACCACTCACGGGAGAGTCTTTCTGAAATTGTCATCTCTTCAGAGCAGCAAATGAGTTTCGTCATCTGGTGTTGTTAATTTTTTGTGCTGGGGAGTGCTTTGCCTGTTCAAATAAACAGGTTTTTTTTCCACTTCTCTCTGACTAAATTTTTCCCGAACCAGCTGAGGGGAGGGGCCGTGTGGGGTTGCTTTCTGGGGAACCCCTTTTGGGGATTTTCTCCCAAATCTGCCCTATACCAGGACACATGTACAAGATAGAATAGAAGAGGTATCAGTAAGCCTTACTTTTTTTCTCCCTGAGCAGTGATTGGAACATTAGGGCTTTTCATTCATGAATTGTTGCACTTGAATAAGAAATGAGTATGAGAATTTGCTGACCTTACACCTTGGTAGTTTTATCTTTCCTGTTGGGTCAGGAAGCACAGAGATACAAACATGGCTTTCAGCTTCAGTTGTCTGAGGTTATGCCCCAGTTAATCTTGCAGTTAGACCTCTATCGTATTCTGCAGCTTACTGGTCTTGGAGATTGAATAAGTAAATTTTCCCTGAATTTAAAATACAGGTTACCTCATGGTAACCCAAAGGATAGACACTGAATGGTATTAAAGTAAATTTTAGAATAAAGGAGGAAGTGCATATGGAAAATCAAATTAAAACCACCTTGTGTCAGGTTCTAGCTATTGTGCTTTGCATCACAGTTACATCATCTGCTCATCTGGCTGCTTTTTAAGTTAAATGCTGTTTCCTGAATCTAAAATTGCTGGTACAATTCATCCTTTCCTGCTCTTAGGAAGAAGTAAATGAAAAGAAATCAAGTGCTTACTTCTTGAAAGTAATGTTTGCAACACTGTATAACCAGAATTTAATAATCAAATTACAGTCTGGCCAGTACTGGTGTCCTGTAAATTTGAAGTTAACTTCCTTTTCTTACATCTCTGGGCCTGCTGATATGACTAAGATTGAGAGGTTACACTGGGAGCAATTTGATCTTACTGTCTGTGCTATTTAAATGGTAACACTTCTGATATATGTGAAGCTTTAAAGGTGTCAAGATATTCAGCCCATGATGTTCAACCAGACATGTGGTATTGTTAGCTGACAGAATGCACAAGTTGGACAACACTGCTGTAATTAACTAATCTTTCAGGAATTGATGAAAGCTTAAAACTCATCTTTTCTTTTAATTTTGTTTTGATGTAAATACTTCAAGAGATATAGACTTGAGTTTGGCTAGGTCTCTTACAGAAAGCTGATGTAACGAAAAGGAGGGGACAATTCACTTTTTTAGTATTTTTTTGTTTTGTTTTGTTTTGTTTATTGTTTTTGTTTTAGTTTGCAAGTATGCCTGCCACAGGAAATGTGAAGAAAAGGTAAGCATGTTTTTTGGCCTCCTTTCTTGCTGTTGATCTACATTTATTCAAAATAGAGGTAACAAAATCTGTATGAGGTAATTAAGATGCCTAGCTGGGGTATTTTTCTTACCATTGATTAAAAAAAATCAAAATATAGTTGAAACATTTGCACCAATGGTTGAATTTCTCATTCTTCCCACAGGAGGAGATGTTTTAAGTTGAAAACATCAAGTTAAGTGGGTGAAATACAAATCACACAGTTCTGCCAGAAAAGAAAAAAAATATCTGAATGAATAAGGTATACATGCTGTTATGATCTAGCTTAAACCCAGAAAAGCAAAGAAAATTAACGCTCTGTGTGTAAACTGGAAAGTACTTGGGGGGTTCAAAATATACCCAAAAACGGGATTAAAACCAAACAAGGTTAGATGTTGGTGCCAAAAAATTGTATTTTATTTAATTGTAGAGTGACAGGAGTTAGGTGGAATCATATCACCCATCTAAGGGTTCCAAGGTGGTCTTGTTGCTCCCTTCCATCTGGTCTTCTTGGTGGTGAGGGTCCCATGCCATGCCACCACATGCTGAGGAGTACAGAATTCTGTGGATTAATACACGCTTTGCCCCACTTGCAGGGGGCCAGTTTGACATTGTCCTTTGCAACACTGAAGGTCTGTTGCATCATCTCAGGTGCTGTGATGTAGGGTCTGGAGACCCCTGGGACTGGCCTTTTGATGGGTCGTGTCACCCTCTTCTGCTGCGGATAAGCTTTCCCCAGGAGAGGGGCCCCTCAGCTGAGCTGGTCTGCACAGTGCACCTCTCTCCCCGCCAACCCTTTGGTGGGAGGGTCTCTGGCAAGCATTGCGGCTGATCACCCTGGGGCTGTGGTGTTCTCCCCAAACACCAATGCTAAGCTTGTGCTTTGTGAATGTCTTCAGTTCCTGAGTTTTATCTTACCTTCATCAGTCAATGGTCCAGGCCTCACTCTGAAGGCCTATTCAGGGTGTGGTGGTATTCTGTGCAGCTTTTGTAGTACAGTTCTAAAAGTCCTTCATGAAAATGTTTAAGTTGAAAACTATAGTATTTCAGTCTCTGACACTTGCACATCTGTATATCAGCCCCCATGTATGTATGTATACATACACCTATACAAATATATATAATATGTATAGCAACAGACATTTAAAAGCAAATGTTTGGCATTGGATTATAAAAGTATAAACATATTATTAATTTTCAGTGATTACTGTAGATTCCTCCAGTTCAGTTTCATGACTAGATTTTTGTTATGTTAGAAAATCTTCAAGTTCCTTTCGCACAAGATGTGATCAGTAGTTCTGTGGTCTCACGTGACTTACTTTCCCCATTGTTAGATTTGTGTAAATCAGAGACACTTAGAGATTCAGTCTATATCTAGCACTCTTGGAGGGCTTTATTTTTCCAGCAGCACTTTTATGGGGTAATATTCCCATATTCCCATATTCCCATTTCTTTTAACTTAAACTTTTGATTAGTACTTGCTATTTATTACGACAGCATATTTTATAGTCTCTTCTGGAGACCAAAGATCAAGACCTAATATCTGTGTTGTTACCTTGATGTTTGCAAGCATTTGTTTGATTCAGTGCATCCAAGGTGTATAACTAAACTCAAGAGAAGAATCTTTGCTTTGTGGAGGACTTGGAGACTTTTCGGGTCATTTTGGAAAATTCTAGTAAATACAAGTTTCAATAGGCTAAGCATTTCCCATTTTGAGTAAAAATGGTACATGTGCATTTGAAAGCCACTGTGTTGTGTGGTATGCTGGGTAAATGCAGAATTGTGAGGTTTTTAAAGAAATGAGATGATAAAATACACAGTGGTAATAATATTTTAAAGTAAGATACTACCTTTTAAAGGGTTTCATCACCTATATACATTCAATAATGACTAGTAATAATATTATAATAATGGTGGTCTATTGGTAGAAGGAAAACAGTTTAGTAGAAAGATGTACTTTTTCTTAGACCAGATGATATAATTGATCCCTCTTTGCACAGTAGCTTTGGTTCTCAGAATAGTACTTGCAGTATGGAATTCTACCAGTTGTATAAGAAAGAATCTGGTTTGTTGATAACATTGGTAGTTCGCAGATTTACTTGGGTAGGTGCTGCACAGAACTAGAGTTTCGAGAAATGATGATATTTAAATGATTCTAGAGAGTGTTGTGATTCTTTGAACCTGTTTTGGAAATGAACAATTTAATATGTGTGCCTTATGATTAAAACAGGAAACTCTCATTTCAGCTCTCAGCCATTTGGGTGTTGACTGTTGAAAAGAGTAGTATATGGAGTACCAAAACTATATAATAGCCTAACATCTAGATACTGACTGGCATGTTTTACGATTTTTGAATAACTGAAATGAAATTATTAGCATTTGTTACAGAATATTAAAAAATAATGAAAAGAAGATAAAATTCAATAATCAATTATTTCTTACAAGAGGCTTATTTTCTGATTTTCAGAGAAGTAGTCAGTCAGCACATAGCTTAAATTCAGAATTTTTTCTATGAGTCTTTTTTTCTTTCTGACTACTTTCTAAGGCTCATGATTTCTGCACCCATCGAGTGTATGTAGTTTCATGTCGTAGTTAAGATGGTCACAAGAGCATTCCATTTTCAAAAGGTTTCAAACCCTGTTTTATTGTGGCATACATGCTTTTTATACATTCTTACAAAACTCATGATTTTACACCTTACCCATTGGTCAGGAAAGACAAAGTGCTAATTGGAATAGAAAGTTGCATGTTTCCCTTATTTTTCTTTTCGTTCTTGGTTTCTATGTCAACCACCTTGATAGAAAATTCTTTCAGGGGGGAACATGGATCCTCTTACCGCACTTCTCTGGCTCACAGAAGTTGCTGTAAAATCTCTTCCACAGTTTCAGGTAGTTGGTTGTGTTGTGTAAGACCGAGCTGGTACATTGTCCTGGTTTAATGGACAGATGTCTGCCAAGGAGGTGGGAACCTCCTTTGGAATGGAAAAATGTGACCCTCTCCCCTCCAAATTATTATAACTTTGAACTAACAGGGCTTTCAGACAAAGATATGAAGAAATGAATAACAGTTCCTTATTAGTATATATATGTAACTGTATGCATGTATGTATATTGTAAAAGCAGGCAACCCCGACAAAGGGAAAAATGATGCATCTGACTCCATTGATATCAGAAGGCTAATTAATTACTTTATTATACTGTATTATTCTATACTATATTACACTACATCTAAACTGAATCTGCACAAGCACTGAACTCCACTGAACAGAATCTTGTGATTGTCTCCTGACTGACAGTCTGGAGACGTGCTTGGCCCTGATAGGCCAAGGAAACAAAACACCTTCACTTCCGGTAAACAATCTCCATATTGCATTCTACTTTTGCACAAACACAGGTGCAGCAAAAGAGTTGAGAATTGTTTTTTCTTTTTCTGAGGTTCCTCACTGCAATTCCCAGAAAATATGCTTGGGAAATTGTGCCTTGCTTTTCTCTGTGAAGAGAAATGCAGCCACGTATGTATGTATGTATGTATGTATGTATGTATGTATGTATGTATGTATGTATGTACAACGAGGCAAACAAATAACCACAATGGCATCAACAGCAAACAGAACCAGAAACACAGTAACAGCCTTGTCTCGGCTGTCAAGCACTTTCCCCTTTGTTGTCGTTACAGTTACAGCTGGCAGGGGTGCCTGTGGCTCCCGGCCAGGCAGGGCAGGTGATGATTCCTCCCCAGCTGCAAGGGGTGCTGTGGTGTGAGCTCAGCTGCCTCTCTTCGCATAGGTAATGGTGGGCGCTCCAGCAGGAGAGATAGATAAGGGACTTGCTTTACAACCTCACAGGGGCAGCTAGTTCTGTGCAATGGCAGAGGCAGGCACACCCCAGGTGGCAAACAAAATGTAACAGAAAACTCCTCAGCCTTAGCAGGAGCCCAGAGTGGGGGCGGCCTGGTTTGGTGGACACTGGGTGTCAGGGTAGAGCATAGTGAAAACTGAGGCACCAGCAGAAAGCAGTGAAGCTGGGCAGTGGCAGCTGGGTTTCTCTGTAGCAGCTGCCACACACAGCTGGGGAGATGCGCTTCTCGGGGAATGGGTTGGGGTCCTGTGTTTTTCCCGAGGGACCCAGGTAGATGGTGAGGGTCCTTTTCAGTGCGATTGGGTGTTACTAAGGTCCCAGTTCACCAGCTGATCTTATGAACAAAGGCTCACCCATGGTAAAGAAGAAGCAGAAGAGCCGGGCTGAACTGCATGGTGGCAGTGAATTCTTCCCATGGTAACAGGAACTCAAAACACTCAAACATTCCCCTCCTATCCTGAGGTGGGGGGGGAAAGGGGTGGTGGGAAGAGAGAGAGAGTGTGTGTGCGTGCGTGTGCAGTCAGCTCTACCCCTCCCTCTCCTGCTTGGCTACATCTTTTTTCTCTCTTAAGTGCTGGTCATTGTCATCTCTTAGGCAACAAATGGGATACAATTCCCTGATAGAAAAGAAAAAAAGGAAAAATCCTAACCTCCAACATACATGTATGACTTTGAGGTTGGGATTTTTTTGTTGCTGTTTTTCATTAAAAATAAAAAAAAATATGTTGACAAGAGGAAAAGATATTTGTGGGATTCACATTCTCTGAACCTGAGAGAAGCAGTGAGAGAATTAGAGAAAAGAATGGTCAAAACCATTCTTATTTCATTTGCTGCTCCTGTGTTGTGCCAAAGTAGAATGCAATATGGAGATTGTTTACCCAAAGTGATGGTGTTTTGTTTCCTTGGCCTATCGGGGCCAAGCACATCTCCAGACTGTCGGTCAGCAGACACTCATAAGATTTTGTTCAGTTGAGTGCTTGTGCAGATTCAGTTTAGATGTAGTGTAATATAGTATAATAAAGTAATTAATTAGCCTTCTGATATCATGGAGTCCTCCTCATAATTCTTCCCAGATATCGGGGAAAAAGTTCACTGATATATATTGAGAGGATACTACTGAGAGAAAGAAACAGAATGATTTCCGCTTGTCTTTGTTCACCACCAAAATATGGATGAGTTACTTTTTCATTATGGATTTGAACTTTCCACTAGATATCTCAGGATGCTTTAGAAAATTTTTAGGAGCTTTGTTTTGTTTTGTTTTGTTTGGTTGGTTGTTTTATCCTCCCATGACCTATTCTGTTCTGCATGATTTGGGGAAGAACCTCTTTACTGGTCCAGTTATTAGCTGATTAGCTCTGATCCTTTTTGTATAGATGCAAGAGATCTCACACAGACTTGTTGTGTAACTCCTTCCTTCCTTCCTTCCTTCCTTCCTTCCTTCCTTCCTTCCTTCCTTCTAAAAGCATCCTTTAGACTTTGAAAGCGGGATCAAAGAACCTAGCAACTATGCAGTTTACATTGCTGCTGCTTGGAACGCTCCCTTAGATAACATTATGTAGCTCAAGCCACATCTGTTTCTGGGAAAAGGGAATTAAGTAGCTTACAAAATATAACACTCCTTTCTTCTTCAGTTTCTGTTACAAAAAGTTGTTTACCCTTACTTACATTGTACTCCTAGCCTCTACTAAAGAGGCATTGCCTGCACATCCACTATTACAGCAAAAGGCAATAGCAACATCTTGAAGGGTATTCTGAGTATCAGCAGTGGCCGTAATTGGGTAGCATGCAAAATGCACTGGGCCCCAGTGATGTATAGCCTTCTGCAACATTGCTGTATCATACTATTTTGCTTTTGCTATGCTGCTTTTATTTACTATGTTGCTTTTGCTGGGTATTTTGATGAAGCATGCATACACGTAGAAACTGGTTGAATTTCTTCTTGCAGTATTGCATCTGGAAAGTTGGAGCCACCCCAGCCTTATATTGCAGCTATCTTTGTTTGAAAGACAGGTGTCTGCCAAGGTCGGTGGAAATCTCCTTTGGAATGGAAAATATGACTCCCATCCCTCCAAATTATTATAACTTTGAAATTGTGGGGCTTTCAGGGAAAGATATGGGAAAAGGAATAACAATTCATTACTAGAATATAGACACACACACACACACACATATATATATTAAACAAGGCAAACAAACAAGAACAACAGCAGCAAAAACAAACAGGAAAAAAAAAAACTCCAGAAACCCAGTAACAGCCTTCTCGCTGCTGTCCAAGCACTTTCCCTTTTGGTGTAGTTACGGTCACAGCCGGCAGGGGCGCTGGTGGCTCCTGGTCAGGCAGGGCAGGTGTGATGATTCCTCCACAGCTGCAAGGGGTGCTGTGGTGAGATCTCAGCTGCCTCTCTCTACATGGTAGTGGCAGCTCAGCCTGCGGAAGTGATAGAAAGGGGCTTTCTTTACAACTGCACAGGCTGGCTGTCCTGGTGCCCATCCAGACGGTGAAATGGGCTGTAGCAGGAACCTCAGAACAGCAGGCTGGAACAGCAGAGGCAGGCACACCCAGAGTGGCAAACAAAGTGTAGCAAAAATTCTGGTGTCCCAGCAGACACAGGGCTATGGATTAAAATGTAGCAAAAAAAAAAAAAAATCAAAGCAGTGGGGAGGCGGGAGGCACTTCAGCCAGAGGTTGAAGGGGGGGTCAGGGTCCGAATAGATGGTGAGGGTCCTTTCCAGTGCAATCAGATGTTGAAAAGGTCCCGTTTCAATGGCAGCTGTTACAAACAAAGGCTCACCCATGGTAAGGAGTAAATGTGCCAGACAGAGCTTCACGGTGGCGGTGAATTCTCGCTGCAGCAACAGTCCCACACTAAAACCACGACCGTTTCCCCTCTGATCCAGAGAATGAGACAGCGAGTGAGGATGGAGTCCACCCAAAATCTTGTGGTATCTCGGCACTTTTCAAGGGAAAACTGCTCATTTAAGACACGGCAGCAAACTGCACCCTTCCCCCTCCTCCTCCTCCCATCCTCATCTTTTGTCTCCTAAGTATTGTAGTTACCATCTCTTAGGCAACACAAAGGAGAAAATTCCCTGAGAGAAACAAAAATAAAAACATAAACCCCAAACAAACAAAAAGAACAAAAAAAGAAATTCTAAAATTCTAACTTCCAACAGCGAGGAGTTGCCTTACTGGCTTGATAGAAGATTGAAAACTGGAGACAGACATAATGAATAACCACAATTTGGTGGAAACAGAATGATTATCTGTATTATCCATTATGAAGCTTTATCCCAGCAGTTCTGACTGTTTTTTTATCAGCTAGCTGAAATGTCTAGGCTTTGTTAGAATTCGCTTTTACTACTTCTGTTGATAATACAGCATTTAATAGCATTTTACTAGTAATTATTTCTAAAAGGCTGCTTCCCTTGTCTTGTTCTGTGTAGCTGAAGAAAGCATTTAAAATACTTCCTACAAGTAAAACATAATAAAGCAAATTCAGTCTCAGTCTGGGAGAGCTAGTTTTGATGATAAAGTATGTATTTAAATGTCATTCCGTACCATTTTATTGCATTATCTCTTTCCTGAATAGCTGGAAAATGGAAGATATATTTGGAATGTAAATGTTTAAGACTTTATTCTAATGTGTTCTGAGAAGAGGGACTTTTTAAATATTAGTAGAGAGCTGTTAAAGTCAGTATTGTGATATATGAAAGTCAGAAATAATGCTGTAAAACTCAGGTATTTCCCTGTCAGCCTCCAACAAAATGCTCTCAATCTCAAAAATGGGTGAATTGGGTCCTGACAGAGGGGACCATGTCTTTATAACATGGCATTTTCCCACTTTTTCTGGGAAAGTGGAAAGGTCCTCCTTGGTTCACAACTCTATGGGCTAGTTTGGCCTCCTTTGGCTTGCTAAGCAGCAAAGCATTCCTAAAGTGTTTGCAAATGTTTTCTATAAACTTCCTGCTGCTGGAGAGGTCACTACCTTTTTGACATCATTCTTGCAGACCTTCTGTCACAGATTGAAATCAGGCCTGTGCTAAATTGCTGTGTGCATCTTAGTATTGCCTGATGCAAAGAGCTATTTTTTTCTTCTTATGATTTAATACATTAAGCACTACATTTACCTTAGGGAGATATAGAGTCATCCTTTAGATGGATGGTTTTCAATCATTCAACGTAGGGAAATAAAGCAAAAAACCCAGAATGACTCCCAAACAAATTTTTGATTTTTGCTTTTTTACCAACAAGTTTGACATGTGTCTTCTGCCTTCGTATTTTTCTGTGATGTTGAATAGAAAAGACTGACATTGCTGCCTTCTGGTGCCTTCTCTACCCCATTCCTTTCTTTCCTGTAATATGTATTAAAAAAAGAAAACAACACATACTTCTCCCCCATTTTAACCTATGCTTCTTTAAATATTGCTTTTACCTTATCTTTCATCCCTTTATTTGATGGGCATAGATCTGTCCCAGTGGATGCAGTGAAATCTGTGGGCTAAGCAGTGGTATCTGCAGTTTGTTGTGACAAAACTCCTGTCTCCTCACCCTAAAACTGTTGACTGTTGACTGTTGACTGAAGTGCCATTTATGACCATAGGAACCAAAGTGCCTAAAGCTCTTATCACTGTTATTCAGGTGCTGGAAGCAGACTGAAACCCTGAGAAACCAGACCAGTACTTATGTTATAGGTCCAGAATTCTGAGATACAGCTGGTCTGGTACAGGTTGTTTCCATTCAAGAGAATTCAATCCATGCTGGTAGTTTGTTCCTTTGGGAGAGGAAAATGTTGGCAGAACAGAGAATCCCTCTGCTCTCTGGCTCCCTCCATATCTGGTAATGTTGCAAGTTTTGTTTGGCTTTGCAAATGAAGAATGTTTTCTCATGGAGATTGTACCAAAATACATACATACGGAATACTTAGAGGGTAGCATAGTTCCCTGAGTAATCTATGCCTCATAAAGCTTGGATAGGTCAGATGGGATACAAAGAAAGCAGAAGTTAAGTCTCAAAAAGATGTATACAATTGTCAAAATTAAGATTTTTTTTTTTTTTTTAGCTGAAGAGGCAGCAAAATGAGACATTTTGAGCAAATATACTATATTTTTGCACTTATTTGTGTTAAATAAAGCTCTTTAATGTGTTACACAGATTAAATCAAGAGGGGCAGTAACTAGCATTTACAGTTCAGGTTGGCAAATTACACCACAGTGCAGAGAGCTAGTGCAAAGTCCAGTAAAGATCTTAAGATCTTGGTTTCTGTTGTCTGGTTTAACCCCTGTTAGTAACACCCAAATTCTGACTTTCATTTCCTTTGCTTCTGAACTCATTTTGAACAAACCCCATTATTTGAAGAAGGAAAGGACTTCATCTCTGTTTACTAGTTTACAGTTATCAAGGGAAACTCATCAATTTTTGCTTCTAAGTACCTTCTGTTTTATTAGAGGATTTAAAAAAATCTTTCCCCCAAATAACCTATGTACCAAGTGTCTTTCCTTGTGTGTATTCTTCAGAGAACTGAAGAACTTCTATGATGTAGGTCAGGACTGTGACATTGCAAAATGAAATACCACAGCATGGAAGAAAGCCAGCATTTGTCATGAGTGTTTTGGAGGTTAGGTTGGAAAAGGAGAACAATAACTGACAGGCATGCCAGAAGAAGAAAACTAAGCAAAAAATATTTTTTACCCAGGCTTAACTCGAGAGCTCTTGATTTGAATAAATGGGTGTGAGGTGTGTTTTTTGTTAAAAAAAAAAAAAAAAAAAAGATTAAAAAAAAGATGTGTGTGTATAAATGTGTGTCTATGTATATCTACATATCTATCTATATACAAACTCATATTAAATACATCCATGAGCTTACCATATAGCTTACTATGTAGGCTTCTGACAGTCATCTACGTAACATTCAGTTAATCTCCTAACGTGACTATAACTTCATGCTATTTGCAGGATGTCAGTGACTTCATTTTGCTGGTCTTTTCACCCTTTCTCCTCCATTTTATAATGTAAGTAGTGAACTAGGGTGAACAGGTTTTTTAGTAGATTATTTTATAGGTGAAGATTCTTCCCCCTGCACATAGTTTGTGTTACACATAACCTGTGGCAAGCATGCTAGAATTTCTTACTTGATAAATCTGTAGCTTGAAAGTGATTCATTATAGCTATGTGGTTAAATTGCTTTTGCAAAAGCAATATAATAGTGATTGAGATTTGGACTTTGAAATGCACCTTTGGTAATAACTTGCTCATTCTTTGAAAATGGTTCTTGCTCCGAAAAGTCACATACTTCTTGCAAAAAGAGAATAAAAAGGAAGGAAGATAAAAATGAAGTATGTATCTGGAAGTGGGAAAAAAAAAATCACTGAAATGTAACTACTGGTTATCCCAGCCAACGAACTGTTGTGTGTTGTGCGGGGGCATTATTGTGTTGCTATTAAGAGCAAGCAGGAACAGATTCTATTTTACTAGCACCTGATACCCTGCCATTTGTTGACTTTTTTTTTGTTTGTTTGACTTAACATTTATCTCATGTTAGTCAGTTACTCATTAACTGATGTGGCTGATGCTATAGTCATGTGAAGAAAAATTACCCGCAGATTCACTGGAATCAGAATTCTTCATAAAAGAAATTATTTTTAATCTTTTTTTCCATCAATATGGGACTTTTTCAAACTAAGGCTGAATGCAGGAAATATCACACCAGGAAAATGTTTTCATATTAACTGTGTATGCAAGAACAGGTAATTTGTCTTTGAAATAGTTGCTTGATTATTTGTGAATAGACTAACAATGTACATCTGTGTCTGTGTGCTGGGCACCAAAAAGGTAGCTATTTCTTAAAGTAGGCAAAACATTCTTACATTCTGGTATGGCTTATTAATATGTGAATGTACAGAAGTACAGAAGCTAAATCCACCTAGGTGTGGAGCAATGAAATATTACACTAATGCATATGCAGTACACTTCTTACAAGAATAAAGAAACTATTGAAAGCTGACAAACGTGGTTATTGTAGATGTCTTTAAGATTAGCTGTAGCTTCAGTAGGTGGACCAGAAAAGTCCTGAAGTTTATTGTTTTGTGCGGTTGGTACAGAGTGTGTAACTTTTTAAACCAATGGCTGAGACCTTTATACTTGGTTTCCTATCTCTGTGTTGTCACTGGATTTAAGTCTTGCTGTTTTACTTTTTAGCTCTCTACTTTTTCTATTAAACTCATTTTTTAGCATGTCCCAGACCTTTGAAAACTAGGAAAGAGAATTGGAGCCACTCATAAATTCTCAAACTAGATTGTCTGGATGTCATAATATCCTCTGTTATCAGGTTAAAAAACTCTCTTGCTTTTAGCCTGTGTCTGGGTTAACAGTGGAAGAATTTGCTTCAACTGCTCATGAGAACTGAAACTGGAATACAGCAAGGTCTTGATTATTTTGCTTCATCTGTGAAGAAATGTGCTATTTGTCTATATGGAATTAGAAGAAAAAAAGGTCAGTGCATCCTGGGTGGTTCATTGAGTTTTGTAACTCAAAAAGAGCAGCAGAACATCAAAAGTCTTTGATTTCTGTAAAAGGAAGTGCAGAAGACACAGAATCAGAGCAAGATGAAAGATGAAATTTTTTTGTAAAGTCAGTTTGCTATGTATAGCTGTTTCAAGTATAAGGGAGCTCAGGGAAGAAAAAAAATCAAGTGTTATTTTTAGTGTTAGCTCTCATCTTCTCACAGACCAGAGTTGCCTGAATAAGATGTCACAAATCTGCAGAGATCTGCAATTCTCTTCTTAAGTTCTTGTCCACTGGATGTCCCCAGTGTTCTTATGTCAGAAGAAAGGGGATTTTTCTTAGGCAGTGAGTCAGCTGTAATTAGCTAGCAAATTACAGCAGAACTGTGTTTTAGTTCGCCAAAAGGGTAAAGATATGCTTGATTCCTCAAGGGTTTTGATCAGTGGAGGGAAGGCAGACATCAGAGATTATATTTATGTATGTCAGTGATGACAATTTTATTCCGCAGTGGTTCCAGTTAATAATTACATGAGCATGTAATGTTAGTTCATCTCTTCCACTGCACTGCTCAGCCAGTCTGCAAACTCCTTTGGTGTTTCCATTAATTCTTTCTTCCTAATGTATGCAGTGAGAGGAAAGAAATTGAAATGTCATGTTTATCTACTTTAACCGTAGGTGTTGCTAATGAGAACACAAGCAAAACTAGTTTATAAGTATGAGGTAATCGCATGGTCAGGACAACTGAGACAGTCTTTCCTCCCTAGATGTAGGTGTTCGTTGCTTGTGGTGGTGGTGGTGCAGGGTGCATGTGGCTTTGATTCTTTCAGCTGGGCACTGTTCTGCTTGGTGGTTTGTCACTTTGGCTTGAAAAGAGAGTTGGTGGTTGTAATTCAAAGTGGCATATGAAGTTTTACATGCTATGTTAGGCAGGAGGTCACCAAGGCAGATGATGTCCTATTGGAAAAGCAGGCAACCCCAGATGAAGGGAAGAATGATGAGCAGGACTCCATGATATCAGAAGGCTAATTAATTACTTTATTATACTATATTATTCTATACTATATTACACTATATTACACTACATCTAAACTGAAGCTGAACAAGAACTCAACAAAATCTCATGACTGTCCCCTGACCAACCATCGGGACACAGCTCACAGAGACTGGTCAAGAAAACAAAACACTCACACCAGAATCCAATTACCAAATCCCTTCAGGTAAACAATCTTCCATAATGCATTCCACTTGTGCATAAACACAGGAGCAGCAAATGAGATAAGAATTGTTTTGATTGTTCTCTTCTCTGCTTCTCCAGGAAAAAACCTGAGGGAGAGATAATTGTTTCTATCTGTTCAGAGAATGTGAATCCCACAATGTCCTTGCTTCCAGCAATAGCCATGTTATTATGACAGGTTAGTTAACATCTTCCATTTTTGGAAGTATGGGTGTTTGGTTGGATAAAGTAGTGAATCATGAGTCGCAGTCACAAAATGAACTGCAGACGTGCAGCATATTAAAACCTTGGACTTGCAACCCCACTGAGGAGTCAGAGGGGAGAGCAGACAAAGTGCAAAAGTTCAATTTGTCCTGTTTTCTTTAAGGGTAGTCTAGAGATCATGAGTGAGCTG
This sequence comes from Onychostruthus taczanowskii, assembly GCF_017590055.1. NCBI lineage: Eukaryota > Metazoa > Chordata > Aves > Passeriformes > Passeridae > Onychostruthus > Onychostruthus taczanowskii. The sequence goes on from NW_024500073.1 coordinate 110,038, forward strand.
GGAGTTGAAGAAATAATGTGCTACTTTTTTTTTTTTTATTTTTTTCTAGGAGTAATTTATTATTTAAGAAGCACTGACAATTGGAGAGAAGTCTTTTTCATAAACATATATGGAGGCAAATGCTGTCTCTTCCATGCTAGTGGTTAAAAGCTGTTCCTGAGTGTTTAAGCTGGAGTGGGTTGTCCTTGTGTAGTCGGGTAGTAGCCCCTTTGACTCTTTGCCTGTGTTGTGTATAGAACTGATGTTTCTTTTTGTTCTTGCAGCTTGCTCTGTTGCATGGGCTGCATCTTCTTTGTAATATTCTAAGGATTACAAATGACCTGAGGCATGAGGCCCCCTTTACTCAGTAACCCACTCTGTATACCATGAATTGAGTCATGATAGGAGTGTTCAGAACATCATAGCACCTGTTCTGAAAGAAAACTCCACCTTTGTTGTCCAGGTGTTGCTGCAGAGTTTCTGGCTCCACTCTGCTGGCTGAGAGACAAGTCTGTCCTGGAGAGCCATAATTTTGAAGGAGACATGTTAAATGAAACAGTTTTCACTGGGGTTAATCTCAAGGTACTTGTTAAAGTGAGCATGCATGATGACTACTACTGAAGCTCAGCTGAGTGGTGTAAAGGGATGAACCTACAGCCTTTAGACTGTATGTGTGAGATTTGAGGGTGCCTGCTATATGAGATTGTAGAAATAATCGAACACTTGGTTTTCCCTAGATCATAATGTAATCCAAGTTAGTAATGCTTTTCCTGGCTTTCTCTGTGTTTTGGTTTCTGAATATCAAAATAAGGTGGTTTGGGTTTTTTTAGTGTGATGTATACAGACTATGTTCTTTGTAGGAAGTGTTTTTAATTTGGAGACAAATCTCTGAAGATATGTGAGTCCACAGAATATCTGTTCTTCCTCTGCTAAACCCATGACCCAAAGTCAGTTCCAGAACAAGGGTTAGGTGTTGGGAACTGCTGAAGTTCTAGATTTCTTGAAAAACAGAATATTTACTCATTAACTAAAACTGAGGTGATGATTAAAGAATGCTGTAAAGGATAGAGGAAGGGAGAAAACCCTTCATGTTTCCCTGCATATGTGATGTGAAGGAAGGCATTACTCAACTGCTTTAATTGGTTAGAGTATGTGAACAGGGCACCGAGTTTGCATTGAGCAAGTGCTAATGTTTTAGGGAGCTGAAAGTAGATAGTACAGCTGAGAGCAGCAGTAGATGCTGAGGTTCTGTGCCTGATCTGATTGGTGCTTCTTTGACTGTCTGGACAGAGCTCAAACAATGCAGCTGGGACATCTCCAAAGGTACTGTCTTTTTTTCCTTAATCATAATGTTTTATTCCCGGTGGTGACACCCTGCTTTCTTCCAAGCAGCTATGAGCTGGTAGGTATTTTTGGCACTACTGATATCCATCAGGTTTTATTAGGTTATAGGTTAGATTATTCTTGGAGTCTCCTGTAACCTCTTATTATTTCAGTACTGTGCTATCACCTTCCTCTCTGAAGGCTTGACAAATTGGTTGGCTTGGATTGGCAAATTGAAGGCTTGGTCTATTCCTGAAGCTTGTTACTGTGTCCTGTCCCATGCAGGAATCCACATGTTTTATCTTTTATTTGTGTGTTTTAAATATAAAAAAATACTTCAGTAATTATTTGTTTCAACATACTCATGTTTCATGTCAATTTGGAAGTACAAGTACTGTAAGATTTATTTGGGACCTGTTATTTTTTTGTTCCTGATGGAACCCATACTTGGTTAGGATAGTAAAACCTTAAGCCTTTTCTGGCTTGCAATACTGTATTTGGTTGTTTTAGCTCCAAGGGTAATATGAGTGATGCCTGGAAGATGGATTGTAACAGTTATTGAACCAGCACTGGCAGCTGCTAGTGTCATTACTAGGACTAAGCAGCAAATAGCTGATACACAAGTGTCAGCCAAGAACTCTATGTATTTTAGGTAAGTGATACAACCACTGGCAATTAGGAATCCTACATCTCACTTCTGCATTGCTGTGTGAATTGGCCAAGTTACTTTGTACATTTTTGTGTCTTGATTTCCCTGTGGGAAAAATAGACGTAATGGTACTTGCCTACCATGAACCACAGAAGTCAAAAAGTGCTTTTAAAATTAGTATCCTGTAAAGCAAAGCATGGAAACTGGAATCAGTAATTTCTGGTATTATGAGGAATGTGAGTATCAATTCATTGGAGGTCTCTCCTAGATTTGACCCAGTAAATTTATGAATTAATCCATACAGGAGTCAGAGGATCTTGTATAGCATCACTGCTAAAAATATAAATAGAAAAGAAACCCTTTCTTTGTAGCTCACAGTATTAGGGGCATACTGGCCACAGCAGTTGCTTTCTTTCATGTTGTGCACACAACCCAAGTATTGATTCTGAAATGGAAAACCAATTACTGTGGTTCAGAAGAAATTTTAAACATATAGCAACCTGTGGGATATGTTACTAGTCATTAATAATTCTGATTGAACTTGGTTTATGTGTACATGGGGCAACGCACATAATGTAGTCCCAATGGACTCTGTGACCTGGTGACACGTAAAGAGTGTAGATGGCATAACTGGCCTAACTTGTTTTAGTTTACTACCAGGATTGTGGACTGAGGTGTATTCAGTCACCAAATAAACATTTACTAGTTTGGGCAGAAGGAGTGGAATTGTATTTAAATTTCTTGCAGGGATATCTGTAGGTAAAATATTTTCACTACACAGTATACAATATGTTTTATTGCTGAGAGTGAGATTGAATAGTGTGCTTGCTTTTGGTGTGAAATGTGGTGACATTTTTGTATTAGGAGTCTTTTTTCAGCACAAGTAAATTTTATCTATTTAGTGAAGAGTTCTGTTGTTCTGAAGGAGAAATAGCTGCAAGCAGTTTCTTTTACAACTGTTTTGAGTGTAGAGTTTTGACAAGATCAAGAATAAGTAGTTGAGAGGCTTAGACAATAGAGAGGGTAACATCTATTCAAATTAAACAAAACGTTGTGGCATCATAACTTTGCTGCTGAACCATGGATTTATCCCCATTCACTCCAGCTAATGAATTCCAACCTTTTAGTCTTCACATGAATAAACAATACATATGCCTTCTTTAAATCAGTGTTGCATCTATTTAATCAATGTAAAGGTTGCCTATATTGCGATCCTTAAACTGGCTTATAGCAAGATAGCAGTTAGACTCTCAGTGACATATTTCTTGGAAGACTGTTGAACCCTGATGAAATTCACAGATATTCTTTTTCTTCAAAATGCGTGTGTTTTATTGAGTATTTTCTTTTGTCTATTACCAACCAGCCCTTCCCATTTCTCGTGAACCACGTGTCTTGAAGCTTTGTAATGACATCAGTAGCCTCATATATCAACTCAATGCAGCTGTTTGGGCTTTCAGGTGCTAAAATATAAAGTAGTTCCTGTGTTCTAGCACTACTTACTTTATAGTGTCGTGCACATTCCTCAGAATGTGGGTTAGTCTAGCTCTGTTAATTCAAATGTTTAGCAGAGATTATGTATTCTGTTGCACTTAATTTTATTTCATGAAGAAACAATGGACTATTTGTGGAAATGGTCTTTCGTTGCAGAGATTTATAGCTCAACCCAAAAACTGAAGAAAAAAAGGCTGGGGGGGAAGTGTCATGGTCATTGTATTTGTTTGTTTTTACCTTAGAGCTGATTGAGCTTATACAATGCTTCTAAAATTAGATAAAAATCAAAAATGGTAGATTTGTTTAAATGGCCTTTACTGGAATTATTAGATCTTATTTTGAAAGATTGTTAGTTACTCAGTTGATAGTATTTCTTGATGTTTATAATTTAAAAACATGCTGACAACTTAAGTCTTTTTCTCTAGTGCTGTCAAAATAAGAAAAGGTTTAGGCCCTAACCATAAAACTCTGAATACTTGTTTTCATCTATTAAAAAAGATAAAAATGAAAAGGAAAGCCAATGGAAGGATATTATTTAAGAGATAATTTTTAGATTCCAGGAAATAGTCTAGGGTATTTTAAGATGCTTCAAAAGTGCAGTAAGGTAGTCTTCTTCACTGAATTTCTTTTTTGTCCTTCGTGATAGTGTATCTTTGAAAAGAATAAAGCAAACTGAATCTTAATTCCTCAGTCCCATCATCTGTGCTGCCAAATTTCTTGAAATAAAGAAATGTGTGAAGGCCCAAACCTCTTACATACATGAATTCTTATCTTAAAATGACTTATTTATGAATGGTCCTTATGACTACAGGACTTGTCAGTTTTAAGACATGTTTAAAAAGTGATCTTCAGCACAAAAATTTCTGACTTAACCTTAATAGCCTTTCTTCCTTACTGCCCCCTTTTTTTCTTATGTTTTTTTCCAAATGGTTACCAAAGAATTCTGCATACCTCTAGTCTGTCACTTAAATACCACTTGTCATAACTAGCTGTTATAATGCGGACAGATTAAATGGACATATATTTTAAAATATATGTAAAGTAAATTTTACCTAAATATAAGTAAAGTATATTTTACCCTAACAGTCACTTCAAGCTGAAGTTTGTTTAGCTGTTTTGCTAGGTCTCTGACTGGAAGTTTGATAGTTTTGATAGAAATTGGGGAAGGGCATCAGTGGTTCTGATTCCCACCCCCTTCCCTTCTGCTTAATTATGCAAGCTTCTTTGCTGCCTGTAGAAAGAAAAATCAAAGACTTGAACATTCAGGCCCCTCCTAACAAACTTGATTTTGAACAGTAAGTTCAAAACAGAGATTGTGCTCTGTACTGTTTCAAAATAGGGGGAGAACAGAATAAAAGTAATTGTGGGAGAAATAGAGATTGGTTTGCTTTGTTTTTTTTTTTGGGTGTGTGTGTTTTTCATTTGTTTTTTTAAAAGGAGCAGGAGCATACCCTGAAAAAACTGCTGAAGAAGTGAGTGTGAAGTCACAAAAGCTTTGTTTTAATTGCCTATCTCAGTTTTTTACTTGAAATCCATGGTACATATACACCTACATACATTAAACCTAGTGCCAATATTTTCTCAAAAAATTTTAAAAACTAAGAACTGGAAATACATGTTGATATGTAAAAGTTAAACCAAACTCCCAGCTGTGTATGGGTAAAGCGAGGAAGAGAACAGGAAACTTTAAGAAAATTCAGTACGCTTAACAGTGTCTGAAAGAATGCTTGTCCCCTGTTGCAAAAGAACCCTCTCCTTCCTTTTTTCCATGCTGTTGAATGCAATCCTCTCCAGAAGCTTTGCATGAGACAGATCAGTGAATATGAAAAAAATTTTATCCCTATTGCATTAATTTTTAAACACATATTTTGAGAAAAACAATGTGAGACAATTTACTGTTCCCATGGAACACAGTCAATCTGTTTTTAATGTGGGCATGCAAGAGATTTTTTTAAGAAATAGGAAGTTGAATATTTGTTTGTAGTATTAGGAAGGTCTGTGCATGTAGATGAAGGATTGCATTCTCCAATTCCATTTTAAGTGGGGTCTCATTATTAGCAGATATGTTAATTTGGGTTAGTCAGGCATGACCTTCAAACACAGTGGAGTATGATGGCAGTAACTAAACTGAGCTAGAAACTGACATATACAATGATTTTGCTCTGCTAGCTCTGAATTTGGTTTCTGGCTTTCATCAGTAAACACTTTTGTGAAAAATTTATCAAGTGAATTTGATTTGTAATAAGTGTCTGTGACTAATGGCTAATTAGTTCTCATTTTTCCCTGTCTTCCTTCCAAGAAATAGTGTGGAAAGCTAATGGAAAACTAGGAACATCCCCAGCTCCATTATTTAGTGAAACTTCCTTTTTTTTCCTTATATGCTACATTCAAACTTGAGCTCACAGGATTTGGGAGATGCATGCAAAACAAGCATTGTATGCGTATGCAGGCATGATTTAGTGAAGGTGAAGGACATGCTAAATCTACCAGACTTTCCCATTGATACTAACTTTCCTGGCTCCTTCTAAGACTATCATCAGAGCAGTTCTTAAGGCAGTGCTGCAGGCTACAGCTGCCTGTCTCATGCACATGCCTGCACATCATGGGAAGGGAAATGCAGCAGCTTTGTTCTGTTCTCTGGTTTGTTTGCAAAGGGTGGGAATATCCAGTGGAGGTTTGTATTTTTCTGTTCAGTTCCTGCTCTGTCACCATCCAGAACCATAATGCTCATGTCTCCATGAAAACTGTGGGCTTTGAAGAAACGTTTAAGGAGGAATGTTTCTTCACTTCTGGTTCATACAGCTTTCCTGAACTCACAAGGAAGCAAAGGTGAAACTTTTGCTTGAAGCTTCTTGAAAATTTTTTTTGAAGCTCTGTCTTGCTGTTCAGTTTTTCTTTACTAAATTTTGATGTGTGCTTTTCCCTTCCTCTTTTTTCCCTTTCAGCTTCTTAAAAAGATTTTCCTAGTTTTCTCAATTTCTTGATTTGTAGTCATAGATATGCAGAAGAACAGACTAATGAGACACTTTCTTGACAAACACCTGTGAACTGATGCCTGATTTGAAATACTTGACATGATTGTGTTTTAAACTTTTTTTGGATTTCAGTTCTCCAGAAGCGGGCTGGTGTGGGCCTCTTTGTAGTGCATTTCTATGCACTACAAAGGTTTGTTTTTTAGTTTTAGATTTCAAGTGCTTACCAGAGTAAGGCCACGCTCTTCAGAGACATGCAGAGTTGAAGTTCCAAAATGATGTTTTAAGTGCAGTCAGTCCCTTGTTAGTAAATATCTCTGACTTAGTCATAACAGAACACAGAGAATAAAACTGCATGAATTGGCTACTCCAGTCCCTCAAATTAATGAAATGTAGTGACCCTGAATTGAGCTGTGCAAAGCACACTCAATTCAAAAGCTATTCACTGCATTTGTCAGGAGGGAGGGCTCACATTGTTTCTAGGAATATTAGAGGATTACAAGATTTAACAGGAATTCAAATTTGAAGTTTTGTTATAATACACTATGTTCAGTTCCAGGCATTCATCCAAAATTAAATGAAAAGCAGGCTTTCTTTGAACAATTGAAACAACAGAAACAGGGAATCAGCAAGAGGGAAAGGTTTGGCAGTTTCCAGAGCCAAGTACTCCTGCTTGTTTATTTTTTCCAAATTGACTTCAAACATTTCTACTGAGTGTAGTACTTTTTCAAGGCAGAAGCGTCTCTTTTTCAGAAGTGTAACACTAATTACTACAGCAGACAAATCCAGAAGCCCGATTTTCTTTCAAGATAGAGCATGCTTCTTTCTGCCTTCCCAGCTTTCTTTTTCTAAAGCAAAATTATCCATGTTTCAGATTCCTCAGTATTGATGGTTTTCAGATGGCATAGAAATTTTTCTTATATGTTTGACTTCACTAAAAAGTAAATGACTTTGCATAGGTTCTGCTTGACAGCTCACACTGGAAAAGGGAAATACCCACTACAGGGTGTATTTTTTTCTGCTTATCTGCATAATTTTCTATTCTTTCGTAGCTTATCCTGAGAGTGACAGATCTTATGTCCCTTGTGAAGATGCCTCTGATTAATATTTGAAAATGCTTTTTCAACACTGCAACGTGTGAAAGGATAGGACAGTACTAAAGCTATCACTGTAAGTGAATGTTAGCCAAATATTGAAATAATAAACGACTGTGACATTAGTTTTACAATGTAATCGAGGACTTGCCACTTGCCTTTCAAAAGGAAAAGACAAATCTTCTAGTGTTAATTTAAAAATCTGTTTTTCTTATAGTCAGAATTCATTGTAAAAAGCACAATGAATCATGAATCTATGTGGACCCTTCCCTTCAGAAAGAACTGTGAAACAAGTGTGATACTTTAGGTAAAATTGTGATGTTTGATCTGACTACTATATAATGGTGCATTCTGTTTATTTGCTTAACTAAACTTCAGCCTCTGGCATCCAATTCAATTTTTGTTCTCTATCATATCAAAAATCATATTGCTTCATTTAATTTATGTTTTTCGCATTGGTGCAAAAATCTAGTACTTGATCACAAGAAAAATGGTGTGGCCGAAGTGTTACATATGAATTTGCTTTTGATTGTTCTCATTTAATGTCATTGAATGCTGGAGTCGAACCTCAGGCCTGTTTCTCAGAGAAATGTCTTGGAGAACACCACCTGGTAGATTTTGAGGGTGGAAATGGAGAATTAATTGGGTTTTGGATGTCTTTAAAGTGCAATCCAAGTGAGAACTGTTCAGGGCAAGGTAGCCCTACTGATGAGCGAAACAAAGTTAACTGCAGCGGTGGATGGCCTTAAAGGGGAAAGCAATTGCCCCTTCAGGACGTCCCTGCTAGCTCTGGCCAGCACCACCAGCAGCACTGGGGCACTCTCCCAATCCTTGCTCCGGTCAGGAGGGCGCCTAAGGCTTTCACCTTGAGGGACGAGGATCAGCGAAGAAAGGGCTGCTACCCAACAGGAGGAAAAGAAACGGACTCCAGCTGTAGCATAATCCAGATTTTTTTAGCTCTAGGGGAACTGACACCTGACCACCCCAAACTAAGGTCTGACATTGACTTAAAGAGGAGATGATACAGAGGTGGAGTCTGGTCTTCAACTAATCAGCAAGAGGGTGGGAGTGGGAAGAGGGTGACGGACACAGTGGAACAACAAATAGGGAAAAGCCTGGGGGGGGCCCTGGTCCCCAAACCAATCACTCAACGCCCTGGCTGGAAGATTCTAGAGGAAAAGGATGGGCCGCTGAGTGATGGACAGGGCACCGGAGGGGACTAAGGAACAGATACATGGGTTGCCAAGGGGAATGGGGAGGAGAAAACAGGACTGACAGGGCAAGCAAGGAGAGAGAGAACCAGGGCAGAACCACTACAAACAAAGGGGTACATGGAACAAACCAATTTACGACTTAACAGTGCTAAAGCATATAAAACACACCACAACAGTTAACAAAGGTGAAGAAACTATAAATGGTGTAATTTTATCTTTTGCTATAATGGCTTCATTTTTCCTTCAGAGAGGCTGTTTTTAGGGAGCCATTGTCAAAAATCTGTGATGGCTTTCTTCAATAATGGTAAGAGAGAGAGGTGGGGTTGGTTTTGGAATGATTTTACTTATTCCACAGAAAAGTGGTTTTTATTTCTAACCATGTCAGTCCAATTTCCTTTGAACTGTCTTTATTGGGGGGTGACAAGGATGCTTTGTCCTGTTTGATATTGAAATGCTGTGATTGGAGAGGTGCAGAGGTAGAACCATACAACCACAGAATGGTGTGGTTGGAAGGGACCATAAAAAATTATCTAATTTCAACTCTCCTGCCATGGGCATGGACACCTTGCACTAGACCAGATTGCTCAGAGCCTCATCCAGTCTGGCACTGACCTCTTCCAGGGATGGGTATCCACAGCTTCTCTGGGCAACCTGTTCCAGTGCCTCACAGTAAAGAATTTCTTCCTAATATCTAATCTGAAACTACCCTCCTTCAGTTAAAGCCATTCCCCGATGTACTATCACTGCATACACTTGTTAAAAGTCCCTCTCCACTTTCCTTGTAGGCTCCCTTTAGGTACTGGAAGGCTGCATTAAGGACTCTCTCTGGAGTCCTTTCTTCTGCAAGCTAAACAACCCCCTCTCTCTTACACTGTTTTCATAGGAGAAGTGATCATCTTCATAGCCCTCCTCTGTATCCTGCTCCAGCAGGTCCACATCTTTCTTGTATTGGGGCTCCCAGAGCTGGATGCAGCGCTCCAGGTGGGTTCTTGCAGGAGCAGAGGGGCAGTCTGCCTTGACCTGCTGACCATGCTGCTTTTAAGGCAGGCCAGGATATGGTTGGCTTTCTCAACTGGAAGCACACATTGTTGAGATGTATCAAGCTTCACCAATATCCCCAAGTGTTTCTTCCCTGGGTTGTTCTTGATCCATTCTTGGCCCAGACTGTACTTATGCTTGGGATTGTCCCAACTGAGGCACAGGACTTTGGATTTGATTTTGTTGAACTTCATGAAGTTCACACAGGCCCACCTTTCAAGCCTTTTCTAGGTCCCTGTGCATGGCATTTTTTCCCTCCAGCTTGCACATCACACAACTTAGTGTTGCCAAACTTGCTGAGGGTGCACTCATCCCACTCTCCATGTCACTGAAAAGATGTTATACTGCCAGTCTCAGTAGCCACCCAAGGAATACCACAGGTCTCCACCTGGACATTAAGCCATTGACTGCAACACTGTGATTATTCAGCTAGTTCTTCATCCTCCAAGTGGTCCATCTGTGAAATCTATGTCTCTCCAATTGAAAGACAAGGGTGTTGTGTGGGACAATGTCAAATGCAATGCACAGGACCCGTAGATGCTGTCAGTCATTCTTCCTTCATCTGCCAGTTGTTGTAATACTGTCATAGAAGGCCACCAAATTTGTCAGGTGAGATTTGCCATTAGTGAAGCCATGTTGGCCATCACCAATCACCTTATTTCCCATGTGCCTTAGCTTAGTTTCCAGGAGGACCTGCTCCACAATCTTGCCAGGCACTGAGGTGAAACTTACTAGTTTGTAGTTCCTTATTTCCTTTTATAAAAATGGGGGTTATGTTTCATTTTCTTCCAGTCAGTTGGAGCTTCAGTGGAACGCTACAACTTCTCAAATGTGATGGATAGTAACTTAGCCACTTCCAGTTCCCTCAGGACCCATGGATGTTTCTCATCATGTCTCATGGACCTGTGCTCCTTCAGGTTCCTTAAGTGACCTTGGACCTTGTAATCTCCTACAGCAGACAGTTCTTAATTCTTCCAATCTCTGTCTTTACCTTCATTGAGTACCTCAGCCTTTTCCATGTCCTGGGTAACCAAATCTCATATCTTTCTTGAGAAAACCCACATTTTCCCTAGTCTTTCTTTCATCACCAGTATACCTATGGAAACCTACCTTTAATGCCCTTGGCCAGATTTAATTGTGTGAGTTCCCTGGCTGCTCAGACAATTTTTCTGTTTTTCTTAGTCTCTACCTTCACCTTTTAGAGCATACGTTTTTGTGTTTGAGTTTGTCCAGATGCAACTTGTTCATCCATGCAGGCCTCTTGAAATTTATGCCAGATTTCTTCTTGGTAGGGATGCATAGCTCTTGAACCAGGAGGAGACAATCCTTGAATGTCATCTGGCTTTCTTGAGCCCCTTTTCCCTCCGGGGCTTTAAGCCCACAGCATTCTACCAAGGAGATGCCTGAAGAGGGCCAAGTCTTCTCTCCTTAATTCTAGGGTAGTGCACTTGATATGCATGCTCCTCACTACCCCAAGGATCTAGAATTTCACTGCTTTGTCTTCACTGCAGCCCAGGATTTCCTTGAGCTTCATGTTCTTCACCACTCCCTCCTTCTTGGTGAAAACAAAATCCAGTATAGCTCTTCTTCTTGTGTACCCATCTGTCACTTGAAGAAGGAAGGGATCAATGTGTTCCAGGAGCCTGCTGGATTGCCTGTGTCCTGCTGTGTCATCCTTCCAACAGCTACTGGGTTGTTTGAAGTTCCCCATGAGGTCTAGGGCTTGTGACCTTTGAGGCCATTCTGTTTTACTGTAGAAGGCCTCATCAGCTTGGTCTTCCTGGTCAAGTGGCCTGTAGCAGGCCTGCACTATAATGTCATCTGTTCCTGCCTCCACCCCTTTCATCCTGACCTGTAAACTTTCAAATCAGCTCCTCATCCATCATGAGGTAGGACTCCATGCTCATTCACAGAGAGGACAACACCACCTCCTCATCATCCCTGCCTGTCCTTCCTAAAGAGCCTATACCCTTCCATTCGAAAACTCCAGTCACAGGAGTTGTCCCAGTATGTTTCCATGATGTCAGTAAAGTCGTAAGCATACATATGTGTTATGCAGGTTAGCCATAATATACTGAGTATACTGTTATCATGGTGTTCAATATCTTATATTGAATTTAAGTATAATGACTATATGTGGGGCTAATGAAATGTGATAGGCATCAAATCTTCTGTTGTCTCTGATTTCTAGTTTTACATCTGGAAAATAATTATCTTAATACACATCACAGTTTCCCCATGAAAACCTCCTTTTACACTTAGTATTAGGAAAAAACACCCCAAAAATGATGTGGTGAGATATTTCAATATTTGGTGATGTTTTCCATGTGAGATATGAGACCTTTTGCCTGTGGCAGTATGTCTTCCAAATAGAAGAGAAGTCAGAAACTGGAAACAGCAGCCATGAGATGAATAGGGAAGGAGGGAAGGGAGGATTTTCACAGTAATGTTACAGAGATTGTAAAATTTGGCTGTTCTTCTTATTTTTTTAATGAATTTTTTTTCTTTACTTTTTTTCACTTTGATGTCACATAGATTTATGTGTGATCCCTTCCTTTTTTTTTTTTTTTTTTTTTTTTTTTTTTTTTTTTTTTTTCAGGACTTAAAACCAGAAATATTTATCACTGACACAGCTATCTCTTAGAGTGGTTAGAATGGTCACCCCATGCTGGTGTAGTAAATAATGTTGAAGTTTCACAGGAAATGTCAAGCCTTCACTAAAACTTTAGGAATTTGAAGTTTAAGTCTTCAATCTCAACAGGGCTGATAGTCTTGGTTAAGATGTTTAGCTTGGATATTAGAATTCCTTTCAAAGCCCGTATTTATATGTGTTCAGTCAGAGACTTGAAGCTGGATTGTCCACATCTTGAGCAAATGTACTACAGAAGTTAGCCAGTCAAGGAGTTTGTTTGTAATTTTAGTCCTAGAGCTGATGAATAGGCAGCAGGAATAGCAATATTTGGCTTGGGGCAACAATTTTAAAGCTGTGAAGGGAGTGTATGAAGGCTTGAGTGTAATCCCTTGTTACATACATGCATACATATAGACACTGCTTGTGTATACAAACACTTCTGTTTACTTGAGATAGTTCTTTCAGCACAACTCATTTCAGCAGTCTTGCCCTTAAGTCAGAAGAAAAAATAAACAGTGTGATCCTACAAGCTGAGATAGTTATGTCAAGCCCTGTGCTTTCAGCACTCTGTGTTTCCTCTTAGTACTAAAGTGGAGAGAGCTATTGCATCTAGTGTGAGAGAATATGAGACATTTCAGTAGAAGCTTGACAAACTGGAGAGCAAATTCAAAACATTAAAAAAGAAAGTGAAGCAGGGCTTCTTGCTTCTTATTCCAGATTCAACCTTACAGCTATCCTAACAAACTTGCAGACTACACCAATCCAATGCCAGACTGAGAAATACATGGACATAAACCCCTTTTAACTGCCACACATTAGGTGTAAGCCTCATTTATGTCTCTATATGCAATTACACAAATAGGCTTGTTGTGGAAGTGTGGGTGCTGAGTTCAGCTTATGTATGAACTTTCTGGTGAAGGGCCAAAGTGGGCAGTGTGTTTTCCCAAGTGCTGTGCTCGTGCACCTGATGAAGTCTCTTTGTGCTAAGACTGAAATAGTAGTAACTATAGTTATACAGTTGTTTGTCCTATATATCACCTTTGATCTGCTGAAAATCTGCTGGATGTTTCAAACAATGGGGTTCATGGGTTGAATTAACAGCACTGATCAGTCTGTATGTTAGTTCTTCTGAATGACAGATTTGTACTTTGAACACTGTGGAGATTTCATAGCTGATAAGGTAAGTCAAGCTTTTAAGTAATAAAATCAAACAAACGCAAAGCCTATTCTCATGGATTAATTGTGAGTCAGTCTGACATTGTAAGCATTATGGTTGATGTGGGATGTATGCCCTGGTAAACTGTGTGTGGTTCATTTAACTAGGTTTTGAAGGTATTGTACTTTATACACACTGAAAACCTATAGCTCTTTCCAGCTGACATTTGTAACTTCAGTGAGCAGAAAAAGTTGGCAGTTATGAAACTGCCTCTCTAGTTCAAAACATCTTTCCCACAGCAGGATTTAGAGACCAATTTTTAGTTGTACCACTGCTAATATTAGACTTTTTATAGTAATGTATTGGCTCTTTCCTTTTAAAAGGTTTGTTTTAAACCTCCATTGGTATAATTTAGTATGTTTTTAAGCCTTGGGAAATATTTTTGTCCAGTACTTATACAAAATTCTCAGCAGTTCACTTCATTCATGTCCACTTAAGTGTCTGTTCATGCTTTCATGAAAAAGCATGAAATGAGAGATTGGGTAAAAATGCAAAAGGGAATAAGTGGTTAGCAATGTACATCTCCATAGATCTTGTACCTTGGAATAAACACTCTCAGTTGCTGAGTTCTGTCATAGAGACCTAAATATGCAGGATGATAATGCAAAGCTAATTAATTTTCCATATCTGTTTGACAGGTAGTTAGCTTATTAGTACTGTAGAATGAATATGTACTTCTGAATGATTTTTTTTTGTGTATATGTGTATATTAGGAGCCATTAGGAGGGGATTTCTTAGAATGTACTTAAGCTATGTGGAGAATTAAAGTAGTTTGTGTTAACTTTTCTCCCTTTGCAGACTAATAATTCTGAGATGGTTAAAAGTCATGTAACCAGAAGGGTAAGTAATTCTGTTTTACTTACTATTTTTTCTTTTACTTGGCCTGATTTATTTTCCTGCTTGTGGCTGCTTATTTGTATCACATCTTCATAAAGCATTTATTGCTAGCCATTTTCGAAGTACTCACTTTGGTTTCTGTACTGTGAAATTAGCTTCTGATTAGGACCATTAGTGTTTTTTCCACCACTGAGTTTTTTTCAGAAACAATGCAATGAACTCTGCATTCCTTGTTTTTAAATCAAGCAGGGGAGAAATAAAGGGAAATATTATAGTCTTCATAGACTGAGTTGTATTCAGAGGCATTCAGAAAGTCAAGAGATTTTTTTTTTCAGCAAGGATAATATTAATTATTGTATTGTATTCAATATGAAATTGATCTGTTAGCTTATATTAGTTCCAGTTGCTATGCCATGTTATTTAAAAAACAAATTAGGTGCCACTTCCCAACCCTTTATTACTATGCTGGTAGTGCTCCTGGTGAAAGTAGTATTAATGACGTTTATTGAAGTACAATAGAACCCAGTTGTCTAATTGATGTAGAAATTTCTGCAAATAGGAAGTACAGCCCATTCTAATACTAACAGCACTTAGAAGTATACTTTTAGCACAATTTCTGTAAAATAAATAAGACAAAAAGAAATAAGACAAAAAGAAAACTTTTAAAAATCCTTTGGAGTTACCTTTTAACAGAGATGTCAAATCTTGTAGATTTCTAAATAAATTATGGGAGATGCCTATAGTTAACTATCTGCTAGTAGGCGACTGTGATGCAGGTGTTTGATTTGCCACTGTGAAAATGAGGCTAAAATTTAAAAAGGGACAAGAAGGAAGGACTTGCAAGGACTCAGCATATGGTCTTGGCTGATTTATTGTTCAATTTCAGACCAGCTCTCTATTGCAATAAATGAGCATCTGTTTCACAGTATTAGTCCTGTGTGCATTGCATGTATTTTTTGATGCTGTCCATGGTTCTGTGCTGCTGGCTTCCGACGTGCCACTCTGTGCAGGATGTGAAGAGACTACCTATGTAGACAGGAGATGTTCAAAGATGTATTAGCAGTATAGTTAATTTCCTTTGGCTGACAATAAATGTTTTGCTACAACCAAGGGTATCTCTGTGTTGGATCCTTGCTGTTATCTACTCTGTTTCAGTAAAATTAGAATTATTTCTAATTGCTGGAATATATTTGATATTGAGACCAGCTAAAATGTCTAGTGACATGATTGTTTCACCTTTCAGTTCACTGTTCTCCTCCTTAACTGGACAAATATACTAAAAAAATCAGAAAAGACCATACTTCTTAGTTATTTGCATATGAATAATTGGTTTTGACAGCTGCTTATAGTGAAGCAAAATAGTGAGATCACTCTCTGATCTAGTTGCTAGTTGGAAGTTTTTAGCGTCTTTGTATTACATCTGAATCCTTCAGAGGGTTTCCTCTTTCTACTGGTTGTTACACAAGCCAAGGTCATACATTTCTTGGCTTTTTTTTTTTCGTTACATGTAATACTTTGTGCACAGCCATTTTGAATGCAGCTTTAGTAGCAAGCAATGTTTTCTCAGCTGTGCCTTTTGTCTTACTGTGTTTTGCATTGATTATTACTTGACCATTAGTGAGCCTCCTGAAATTGTCAGCACTTAATTTCTGTGGACCAGTATATTCCAGGAGCAAAGGTTGATATGGATTGGCATGCAGAAGAAAGGTCCAATCTGAAACACAGATGTCTATTTGGAAAAGAGAGGAGATGTAAAGCTACAAGACTGGGCGATTCACAGAATGCTGTCCCTGGACAGTGGGGCTGGATGCAGCCATGAGATGAGCCTTGGATGAGGATTCTGCAAGTCTCCTTCTGTGACTGCAGCACACATCCCATCTGTGTGGTGCTAATGGGAGGTGCATCTTTCTGTTCTCTTCCTTCTGACTTTGTACCCTGCTTGTTTTCCTTTTTTTTTTAATTGACTAAACTGGAAGAAACTGCTTTAACTGTTTCTTGTCTCTGGGATTGCTTCTTCTGTCTCTCTCTCCTTTGCATATTATTTCATGGCATCTGCTCCAGGAAAGAAAAACTCTCTTGCTTTTTTCTGGCAATGTGTCTGCTATTGGAATATTTCTAGAGTCAGCCCTTACTGCTTTATAGGAAAGCTGTGTGAACATCAGCCAAGACAGTTTTGCCTCGGTTGTGACGCTACCTAGAATTCAAAATGTTGTTAGCTTTTTTCTAGTGTTTAGGGTAGCTGTGAGGCATGGATAGCACATTCTTACTTGGGAAATCAAAAGTGCATTTGCTTTCATTTAAAGGCCTTCCTCATGGAATGTTATTTTATTCTTAATATTAACGCATTTAAAACAAATAAATCTAACTTCTTCTTTCAGCTAAAGGCTAGCAGAAGTGATTCTGTCACGTTCTATTCAAGAATTTTGTGCACATAATCTTCTGCTAGTTAACAGGTGCTCTAAATTTGAGGTGAAAGTTTTTCTTCAGTTTTGATCACTTTCATCTTAACTAAGTCTGAGAATAACTCTGTAGATCCACTCTGAAGTCTTTCCCTCTGCTGCCACCTCTTTTTTTTTTTTCCTACTCTGCACATAACTATCTCTTTAGAGGAAATAAAGCACATACATACAAAAACTTTGTATTAGGTGCTACTTGATCATGCCATACAAAGCCTCACAATGTGGTAGGTGTGAATTAATGCATAAATCTTTACACTCTGTGTATCTGTTGTGCTTAATTATATTGCCTGTGAATAGTACTCATTCAGGATGCTGTTTCAAAGCTCCAGCATAATTATGAAACTCTGTTACAACTGGAGCTGGAGCACATACATTATTTTAGTCAGTTGAGGCAAACTCCTTTCCTAATACTTAAATTACTAATACTTAGATATGGATATAATAATTTCCCTCATAGATTTATAGAGGAACACAGTCATCTGAGTGTTGACACGACTCTGATTCACCCAGGCAGGTGTGCAAAAGACAACAATAACGATTAGGGCTAGGAACTAACCTCACAAAGCTTCGTGTGAACTCCTATTCTTGAGATATTGTAGAACTAAGGCTTCAATAAATATGATTTTCTAAATGTGAGCATGCACACCTGTAAAATTTTACACTAGGACACAATTATACCTCATTCTCACATGAGTAGTATCTTTACATGCATTCAGTATTTTATTCTAAAGAGTTCTTAGTAGCAGAAATGTGCTATGTGCCTTCTCTCTGTTATGAAAAGAGATCAACCATGGATAGACAGCCCAACCATACAAGGAACTTTCAGGCCATGAGCAGGGCTATTTTCTTGAATCTATGTAAGTTGGAAGAACTGATTAGTTCCTTCTTGCCCTGACAGATTGGTAGGTAGGACTCTATATCCAAGGGCCCAACACACTTTTTAAAAATTGAGGTGGACTACAAAGCACTACAATGAACTTGTTTGGGGAGCCTGGCAGTTTTGGCTGAAATGTTGTAGGAAAGAATCATGGGAGCAGCTTTGCCAGCTACTAAGAGAGAGAGAGAAAGCTAGCTGCGATTTATAAGTTCTGTGGACACTGCCATTTGCAGGGATCACATCTCTCTGGATTCCTGCTTTTACACTACACAGGGGAACAGATCAGGATTTTTATGGACCACAGTATACAAAACAAAACTAAATTTGCTCTCCAACAAATAGCTGCTTGCAGTAGAAATAAATCTCTTCTGTGGAGTCAACTAAAACAATATTTTAAATTAATATTTAATATTTACTACAGGAATTGGTACACAATAGCATAGAGATATTTTTATTTACAAAGCATGAATATTTTCTGCACTTGAAATCATTCTGAAGCCAGAAGCCAAAAGATGATGCAAATTCTGGTTCTCATTCAAAACATCCAAACATATTTCATTGTGTTAGTTGGAATTATTATGGTGAGCAGTCCAATGATGTCCAAGTGTAGTTCATTGTACTGTCTTTTTCTGCAATATGCTGAAGTGTATAGAACTATTACACTGTGCCATGGAATAGGTTGGAGACTTTCTTCTGATTCCTGTCCATGGCTTGAGGAATGAAAATACATCACAGATCTTGTTCAAATGCATTCAGATATCTTGCTGATGAGTCTCTCTCTTTGTATTTTTATTTATGCTGTTTGAATGGTGAACAATCACACTGATAAAAAGTTTCATAAAATGATTAAAATATGTATAAACCTATGTAATTTTATGCAGATTAGCAAAAAAACCTCTGTTGCTTAAAGCACCATTAAAAATAGGCACAAATAAAATACTTATATCTGAAGTAGATACATGTCATTCTTTCAAAATGTCTGATACCTTTAAGTCGCAGATTTGACATTGATTGATATTTCAGATAATTGTAGTTTCTACTTATCGATCCTTATGCCTGTTAATGCTTTCATTCAAGAGGGATCACAGGAGAGAAACAGATGTGTTATGTGAATGCATGCCAGATCTTGTAGCTCTGAGTTTGCAGTAGTGCCTCAAAGGAACATCTGTAGGGTTGATGTACAGGTGACTCAGCTGTTTAGAACAACCCAGTCCTTGAAACCAGGATTTTTATATTCTAATGAGATAATTTTTAAGCAGATACTATATCATTCTACTAATACTATTGTATTGTAGTTCAGTGCCAGCAACTGGGTCTTGGGAAAGGCAACTGCTTGAGTTTTCATTTGGCTTCCTTAGCCTGTCTTTGATTCTAGTCTCACAAGGGGCCAGTCATAATCTCACGTAGGATTCTAAGCCCATGTGTGGCCCACATGTCTAGTTTTACTTTGATATTGGAAACTAGTAGGTAATAGATAAGGTTTTTTATTTACTTACTTTTCCAGAGCTGTATAGTAACTCAGTGTACTGCAGAAATGCAAATTGTCTGGGGCAAAACTGAACTCCCTTCTGTGTTGGGATTTTTCACAAACAGGACGGGACTGCTGGGATACGTTCCTTGAGCTTTATTGCAGCATCAGCCTCATTACATGGTTAAGACAATAGGAAGATGGCAACAGCTCACATACTGCCAGCAGTAGCCAAAGATTCTTCTGTTAGAGAGCATTTAAATACTTTCTAGCCAATAGCATATTGCTAAAGCTTACAGACAATTGTTCTAGCCAATCACTAAAAGCACATGTACACCTGCTTCACACGATGCTTGTTTGTATGCTTTCTATTAACAATACACAATACACAATTATAAATCTTAAAACATTCTATTATCTTGGTAAGCATATTTTCCTGCAGTCTTAGGGTCTATCTTAGCCAAGCCTAAACATCAAGTTATTGTTTCATGTCCTTGCTTGCCCCATACCATTGTAATTTTTTCTACTTTCAGACTTCGTACCTGCAGCTCACTCTTAAATTTTCTGTTCTGTTTCTGAGGCCTGCTTTTACAGCTTTCTGGAAATCCTCTTATCTTTACTATTTCCCACATTTCCCTCTCTCGGTGCAACTGCAAAGAAACTTCCTTAACTTTGTAGTTTATTAACTACCTTGTATTACATAGCTCTATTACAATACATATTTCTTTTTGCTTGTTTGAGGAACTTCTCTTGCTTGTTTTAAGTGTTGCTATTTTACACTACAGCAGTACTAATGCTGTAAAATTCTGGTCTATTCAAAGAATATAAGTAAAATCTGGTAGCAGTTACTATTTATTGTTCTAATAAGTCTTGTTCGTTCTAAGGTCTTAATTTAAAGCATTAATTTATGTCTATACGTGCATCTACTATCTTTATAAGATCTTGAGAACTTTCTGTGATTCTATTTCATACATCTTTCTCTTGAATGATAAAAACTTTGATAGTTTTGTCTATCATTTGTTGCACACACTGAAGTATATAAGGTATTACTACTACTAGTATCACCACTAAAACTACTAACACATAAACATATTTTACAAAGTTTCTTTAACTAAGGTGCAAAGCTCTATCTTTTGATCAAATCGTCTATGATCTACTGTCTTTGAGTCGAGTTGTTAGATCTTTCAGCCTTTGTATGCTTTTGTGAATGGATTCAAAATGGTCAGACAGATTCATGTAACACAATCCTTCAAATTCCTCACAACCATGTCTATGTGCCAGTAAAAGAAAATAAATTGCTGCTCTATATTGAAGGGTAGTATGTCTAACACTGCTGATGTCTGTTAGCATTTCACTAATTGCAAAAGTGGCATTGGTTTGTTTACTCATCCAACATCTAACTCAATCTAACTGTTTCAACACCATGTCAGAAGTAAGTTGGGATAGAAGCAAACTTGCTGAAACTTCTCGCAGCTTTCTAGGGCCTAAAACCACTGTTACAATTTTTTCATATTGTTGGGTGAATCTTTTTCCTTTATGTTTTTTTCTTAATGACTGTTTTAATACTAGGTGCTAGCACAGTAAGTTGTCTAATACTGCATGGACTACCTTCGAGGCATGATGGAGTGCTTTGCTAAGTCCTATCTCCACAAATGAACTAATATCCTTTTGGTAATTGTCTTAGATATTGTTCAACCCTGGAAAGTCCACCCCAACTATCTGAGTAATTACACCAAAAACTTGAGTTTCTGTAAGCAGGGTAATTGGGAGTGACATTGTATTTCGGAGGATCATTGTCTCGCCAATTGCTGTCTAAAAATGTAAGTTAGAAATCTATTGTTAAGGAACTAAGAATCTCTAATTCCTGGGGTTCAGAAGGTGCTTTAGGAAGTTCTTTAGTCTAAATGTCCCAATTAACTACAGGATTGCTCCCATCAGCAACTTCACTTGGCTTACTATTGTTTTTTGGACAAGGGATCGTAATATGTAGGTATCGGCTAATCTTTTACTAGCACACTGACTAGGCAGGTTGAAAAAGGCTTTTCTGGTTTCGAATTGAACAGGCATATAGTGTCTGAGCCTGCTGCCTTGGGTAAGATGATCCAAACATTTCTTTTTGGTTGTTCTACAGGCAAATCTGTACTGCAAGGAGCAATTAAAGTTAGCCAGCACCAGTGTAACACTCGATTTTGCTCTATACCTTTTAAGAGCTATTTTTTGGCAAAACATTTTTCTCATATATTTCAACTCACAAAGTCTGCTTTTGTTCCTTCTTAAAGTTGCCTGAAGACTAAACCACTGTGTTAAAAAAAGTGTTCTTTTTGTGTGTTCTTTCTGTTTCTAAGGCCTGCTTTTACAGCTTTCTAGAAATCTTTTTACCTTTACTATTTCCCACACCTTCATCCTTTGTCCTTTTCATAATCTTTCTGGTGTCAGAAGCTCTATTGCAGAGGACTTTAGCCTATGAGCTGTGCAAGACTAATGAGGTATGTAAGTGTACTGGCTGTAACCCAAGTTTCCTTATTCTGTTCTTGGAAAAGCTGAAAATGATTGTGTAGCTGAGATAATGACTTCTTACAAATACTTTTTTTATTTTGCAGGCATTATTTTTTACTTGATTGTCTTAATTTATTTGAGAGACAGCCTTTCAGCATAGGACAAGGAATGCAGATTTAGGAGAAAGGTTATTTCTTATTCCTTCTGTTTCTGGACTTGTGGAAAAGTTGTCTCAATGCCATCTCTGTGCCACATGCTGTGAGATGGCCTATACATGACCTTTGTGGTGTTTTTGCTCTGAAGCTGTGAAGTGGCTCAAATTAAGACTGTCGAGGTATGAGATGTCTGCTGTGTGGGACAAGCACAAGCTTGCTATTTGAGGCAAGCCAGGAAATCCATGAAGAAATTCACCTTCTTTGGTGTCAGAAGAACATGAATAAACAGAGCTGATCTCAAAAGTCCGCTTTGCTCTATCTGTGCTGTAGTTTAATTGGACTGCTTGGCTCACTTCCTACACTTGCATTGACACCAGGCTGTACTGGGAAACTTATGTCTACTGACTGTTGTGAGCTGGTGAAAATGATTCAGAATCAAATATGGGACTGTTTCTTAGCTTCTGTATCATGTCTTGGCTGTAGGTGACTCTGGGATGGTGTCATGGTTTGACAATGGCCAGGCACCCATGAGAGTCACTTGCTCACCTTCCCTTGCCACAGGTGGGCAGAGGAGAAGGAAAAAAAGTTGATGAAGGCTTCACAAGTTTAGATAAGGACCGGGAGAAAACACTTCAAGGGCAATACAGGCTCAACTTAAGGTTGCAAAGTGAAATTTATTACTAACAGAATCAGAGGAAGATAATGAGAAGTAAAATAAGCCCTTAAAACACTGCTTCCCCCCAGCCCCTCCCTTCTTCCCACTGACAGTGCAGGGAGACAGGGCATGGAGATTTTGATCAGTTCATAACCGAGATTTTCTCCCGCTGCTCTGCAAGAGTTCTTCCCCTATGAGACTGTGGGCTCCCTCCCATGGGAGACAGTTTTTGTGAAGTGAAATTTATTACTAACAGAATCAGAGGAAGATAATGAGAAGTAAAATAAGCCCTTAAAACACTGCTTCCCCCCAGCCCCTCCCTTCTTCCCACTGACAGTGCAGGGAGACAGGGCATGGAGATTTTGATCAGTTCATAACCGAGATTTTCTCCCGCTGCTCTGCAAGAGTTCTTCCCCTATGAGACTGTGGGCTCCCTCCCATGGGAGACAGTTTTTGTGAACTTCTCTGGTGTGGGTCCACTCTCATGAGCAGCAGCCTTCTGCACTTGCTGCAACATGAGTCCCTCCAACAAGCAGACAGTCCTTTCAAAAGTGCTATGGCATGGGTCTCTCTTCCCACAGGGTGCAGTCCTCCAAGGACAGGCTGCTCGAGCCTGGAAGCAGGGACCCTCTCTCTCCACTGGATGTTCCACTGGATCACAGTCTCCTCCAGGCATCCACGTGCCTGGAGGACAGGCACGTGCTCTGACGTGGATGCCTCCCCCATGGACTATGGGTGGATCTCTACAGCCCCCATGGACTGCACGGGGACAACCTGCTTCACCATGGCCGGCAGAGGAATCTTGGCTGCAGCGCCTGGAGCATATCTTCTCCCTCTTTCTCCATTGACCTTGGTGTTGCCATGTTTTTTACCTTCACATGTTCTCACTTCCTGCTCTTCTCTGACTAGAAGTAAAACCTGTGACTTTTCCAGCAGCTTCTCACAGGAGCCATCTTTATGGCTCCCCTGCTAACAAAAACCAGGCTGTGCAAAACCAATACAGGTGGTTTTGTCTGAGGACTTAATTTTTGAGAAAGTTGGCATCACAAGCTCTGTGATGAGTCCAGTACTAGATGCAGGAGCCAATGGTGGTAAAAGAAGGAATACAGAGTATGTCAAAGGGGAGAGTTGTATGGCTTGAGTTTTTACTGGAAAAGGGCAATGACACAGTACCTTAGATGCGATGAATTTGTTTATAAATTCACATCTGTGACTGGAGAGAAAAGGTTGTTTGTTGAGAAGCTATTGCCTCTACTTGCTGGCTTTCATACAAATGCAGATAAATTTGACCAAATGGCTCCTTGCACTTGCTTACGTAGAGACAACTTCTATGTGTTATTGTTTGGAATATCAAAATTGCTTAAGACTGAATAAATAGGTGAATAGAAAGTGTTTGCTTTATTGAAAACTGTCTTATATGACTGGTTATACTGTCAGATGTACAGGTTATGGCATCATTGCCCAGCATTTCCAGGGAAGTAGGGGAACAAGAATCACGGGGAGAAATTAACAGAAGAATAGTCTCAGGGTGGTCTGTCCTACTCATACCATATCAAGCACTAGTTTCACTGAATCTATTGTAATTGCAACTCTAAATTTTAGCCAGGTGTGATTAAAACACTCCATATGGAACCATAGGTTTTCATTGCCCTGCATCTTCTCTACTTCTGTTAGTTGTCAGGAAATGAAAGTCATACCTAGTTTTGTGAGATTTTCTTTGTAATAGTCCATTCTGGGATATGCCAGATGGCATTTGCTGTCTTGGAAGGTTAGTAAAATTTTTTTTGCCATTATTCCTCCAGTGTATAGCAAGCAGAAAACAGTGTTTGTTTGTTTTCACTTGAATGGAGATGATTTGCCTTTAAGGATGGTCTGCCCTGTGCTGCTGAATCCTTTCCTTTGGGGAAACTTGTATTCTGATGGTTTGGTGACACAGTATGCATACAGTAAATATATATCTCACTAATGGTTTTTTTTTTTTTTTGCTAGTGGTTTGCATTCTGTTATTGTTCATATGCTTATACACTAGGATGCATGCTACTAGAATTTATTCTAGTTTATCTGGCAATAGAAATAGAGAATGATTTTATCAAACTTTCTTACCAGAGGAAGCTGTTTTAAGTGTCTGATTATTCAGGATACATGACTGTGGGATTCACATTCTCTGAACCTGAGAGAAGCAGAGAAGAGAACAATGAAAACAATTCTTATCTCATTTGCTGCTCCTGTGTTTATGCACAAATGGAATGCATTATGGAAGATTGTTTACCTGAAGGGATTTGGTAATTGGATTCTGGTGTGAGTGTTTTGTTTTCTTGACCAGTCTCTGTGAGCTGTGTCCCGATGGTTGGTCAGGGGACAGTCATGAGATTTTGTTGAGTTCTTGTTCAGCTTCAGTTTAGATGTAGTGTAATGTAGTGTAATATAGTATAGAATAATATAGTATAATAAAGTAATTAATTAGCCTTCTGATATCATGGAGCCCTGCTCATCATTCTTCCCTTCATCGAGGACTCGCCTGCTTTTACAATACATGTCAGTTTAGTCATCAAATTTTTAATAAATCAAAGAAGTACTTCTTAAGCAATGGATACATTTGTCACCAACAGAAGCCAAGGAAGTGTAGAGTCCTGCTTCATATTGCTTTCTATTTAAAAAACCAAAACAAAATGCACCAAAAGCTATGTCTTGAATTTCAGTTATAGTTATTTACTTGTTTTGGCATCCATGGTATATAATCTAAAGCCTTTAAAATTCAGAGTAGGGATTGGGTAAAAAGACCATGAAGTTTCCTCCTCTTCTGTTGTCTAAGTAAAGGCAAAAACTAGTGAAACTGGGACCAAACGCTTATATGAGATGCACCTTATGCCATCAGTTGTGGTTTAACATTTGCCAGAACAGTTCACTTTGAGAAATTCTGAAAAAAAATGTGCCACTTTCTTGCTTATATGTGTCCTAGCTCTTCCCAGATTTTGATACACAGCATCATTTTATGGAAAGGTTTAAGGTGTCTTCTGTTCAAACACAGTTTATTTGGTTTGGGAATACTTGTGTGGAGTCAAAATAGATAGGGTTTATCATTCTTTCAAGCTGTAACTCTTAATAAATAAGCTTTTATGTGCATGTGTCTGTATATTAAGCATGAATTCAGGCAGGGAGAGGAGGGATTACTCTTTCTCTTATTGATTTACTGATGCATGATACTAAATTGAACTTCTGATTTTCTGTATCAAAATGTATCCATATCTAAGTGCTAAATTTAAAAAAAATCCAAAAGACATGAATTAAAAAAAATACACAAGCTAAAAATATATATAGAAATAGCTAAATGTAAATTGAATATTATTATTTCTTTTTATTTAATGTTTGTATAGTAGTAGCTGTCTTTTTGTAGAGTTTTTTAATTTTTAAACCTGTCCTGGAAGGAAGGGATATTGCCCCCTCCAGATTTCTCTTTCTCTCTGTTACATACAGAGCTTGGGTGACAATCACACTGGACCTTAAATCTAAGAGAGCTACAATTAGGTGAGACAAATTCTACTACTATGGGACATGTGGGAGTATATTTTCACACTTTTTTCATTCATAGTTACTATTACTGAACAAATGGAACTTCAACAGTAAACTACTACTCAGAAAGAAATTCTCAGTAGTCTGATACAGGAGTATACATATTTCAATATTTAAATTCTCAGGAGTCTGATACAGAAGTATATCTTTCAATATTGTCATAAGAAAATCAGTGGAGAGGAACTTCTTTTGCAGGTTTATACAAAAATTCAAGTTACATTTTCTCAAAGCCCGCTATGTTTTCTCTAATCTTAATACCAAGAAGAGTGCTAAAAATGTCACAAAAGACTTTTCTGGCAGTAGTGAGTGGGAAGAGGTAGTAGAAAGTTAAACAAAACTTGGGCATAATCAGTGTTTGCATTCAAAACATAGGGCAATGATCCTCTTGTACTCTCTTGTTGTTATAGTCTTTCAAATCATAAATGAGGAAAAAAGGTAGAAACACTGACATCAGTGACGGCAAGTTAAGGTTCTGGATTGATTTGTCTGCTTTCTTTGTTCCAGAATTCCAGCAGTGTTTTGAAGAACTCACCTTTCAGTTGTGACAAAGTATCACGGCAAGTATTTCTTTCAAATTTATGTAGCAGCGTCATGTGGTGTGGAGGTGGGCTTAGGCTTTGTTATTTGTGATTGTGATGTTATTGTGTGGTTGTGGTTGTGAGGGAGTTCAGTCTTCTGCAAGATATGATATGCTGTGCAAGTTCCATTTTTACAATGCCTTTGTGAGAAAACTAGACATATTTACTGAGCTGATCTTCTGATATTTTATTAAGAAGGACAAAGTTGTGGAAAAGACATCACATGGAAAAGAAAGAGAAGTATTTGTAGACTAACCAGTGAAATTATTTTAATTACATTCCTGTCTGTTGTACTTTGGGGACTGGTTTTAGATTCAATTCAGTTTTACGCAGAGCAGGCTTCAAGATCTGCAGTATTTTACAGATCTCTGGTCAAGCTTCCACTTTGTAAAGCATTTGCAGAATTCTACAGAGAGATGTGTATGGACAGAAATACCTATACATTTCTATTTGACTCACAAATTTGTTGTGCTGGTGTTTGTCAAATTGCTTGTATAAATTTTTCACATTATTGGTTGCAGAGATTTTTTCACTACAGTTTTGATGTGAAGAATACAGGTGAAGAACTCCATTTGTGTTCTGAACTGAATACTTCGAGCTCTGTAGGCATTTAATGAGTTGTAATTGTAATGAAGTTACTGGAAACATCTGATGCTTGGCTGTAGGAGACTGAAGTTGCAATTTCTTCTCATTAATATGCCATGTTTCTTCTTGGCTGCATTGCTCTAAACTGTCACATCTAATTTCTTCCCAGAAGTGCAGACTTTGATCACATTATGGAGGAAGGCTCTGAACTTGACCTCACCTACATCACAGAGCGGATTATTGCTGTATCCTTCCCTGCTGGCTCTTCTGAGGAAACTTACCTCCACAATCTACAAGAAGTAACGCAAATGCTCAAATCCAAACATGGTGATAATTACTTGGTATGTGTAAGATCAACCATTTGTGACACATTTTGTCATGCAGGAAGACTACTTTATGTCCACATAAACCTTTATAAACTAAATCTCACTCTTTGGGCCATCTTTACAGCCTTGTAAGCAAGTTCAGGATTTTCAGTAGTGTTTTAAGCGGCTAGATATTGAAAACACTTTTTGTGCTGGGGCAATGCAGTCTCTGTGGTGGTGTGGTGATAATGCGTAGTCAAATGCCGGAGAATAATTGCACTGACCATTTTCGTTGTCCAAAGCATGCTCTTAAAAGCTACACACCCTGCAATGAGGAGTGTGTTCTTCGTTTGTAGCAGTAAGCTACATCTGGGTTCTCAGGTGGGTATCTGATGGTCTCTCACTGTCATGTTTTCACTTGTGAAGGCAACATTTAAAAGTAGGGTTGCTGTTGATGTGTTCTGTCCAACTCTTCCTCATTAACTTGTTTTAGGTGCATTTTCATGACATTTAATTTTCTATAGGAAATCAAACAAATATATAGTGAGCTCCATGTGCAGATTTTTTTTTTTTTTAATGTTGACAAAAAGCTGTTAATCTCCTGTGCTACTTACTGGCTACTGCCATGGCATGTATTGTCTCAGCTTGTTCTATGAGGCTGAATTTTAAACAAGGTCAATATTTTATTTACTTTTTTTCTTGTACTGTCTTTTAGGTATTGTGTGTTAACTGTTAGAATTAAATCCATGACTTCAGGAACATGAACTTTATTCACAGTAGAAATTAATTACTGGAGAGATTCCACTAATGATTTAAACACCTTATCTTCTTCTCGCAAACTGAGAAGGTTACAGGTGCATTTTAAACCAGAGTGAACTTGTGATGTGGACTGATGTCCGCAGCATGCTGCCTTGCTGTCCTTGGCTTCCCTTCCATCAGGCACTGGTAGCTTATAAGGCACATGATAGTAATAGTTTGAAGGTGACCTGTGTGTAAAGTTTCATAGGTTGAAGTTCACCTGTTCTCTGCCCATTTCCATGCAATAGCAGTGTAAGCTTGTAGTCTCTCCACTACACTGAATCTCACTTAATACTTATTTGTATTACAAAAAATCTGATATATGGTAAATCTGGTTTAGTGTCTCAGAAGGATTGTAGTCTCTGCCTCTGAGAGGGATTGTAGTCAGTTTCTCTTGCAAAGTTGAGATTTTTTTGATTTTTTTGTTTTAGTTCTGTTCTAATTGTTAATTTATTTTCTAATGGGTACTTTGGTAATCAGCTGTCTTGATAAAAAGAAAGGTTGATTCCATCTACTCCAAATATGTTTCTGCAAATTTGCAAAATAACCTGTGTCCTGGTTTAGGGCAAGTTTG